>NC_034595.1:91949422-91977626 GCF_900095145.1 Mus pahari
CCCCCCCCCAGGATAAGAATTAGGGTCTGGGATGGGACACTGAGGACAGGGGGAGGCTAAGAAGGAATGGCAGTTCCTGGATTGAGGTTAACTCCCAGGGTCAAATCAGAGTGTTGAGGGATTGTTGACATTGGACTTGGGTTTTACTTAACTTGATCTCCTCTATCTGCCTCATCTGTTGTGCCAGGAGGAAAGGAAGGAAGGAGAGAAAGGGAAGAAGGAAGAGAGATGGGAGACAGCAAGCAAGGTTTCATTTCCAGCCCCGTGACCGGGCTCTGGGTGGAGAGGCTGGGATCCCTCTGTGAAAGAAGGGTGACCCGTAGGCTGGTTCTATTAGTACCAAGCCCAGGCCCAGACCCAGCGGCGTTGGGGAGGGGCTGGAGCCTCGAGGGTGCGTCGTGGCGGCGGCGTTCTCTAGGACCCAGCGTCTCCGGGCTAGGGGCGGGCGTGGGCCTTGGGGGCCATAGGGGGGCTCTGGCTGCGGGCGGGCGGCACTCTCGGCCGCTCTAGAGCACAGCGCAGAGGCCCCAACAGGTAGGCGCGGGTCGGGCACGTCTAGGGGTATCTGAGCACCATGCTCCGAGCTCGGATCCAGGAGCTGGGGAGACTTCGGGGACCCCTAGCCCCAGGATATGGAGCGGATGCTGAGGGGGCATCTGGCAAGTTGCGGGATGCATGATAGGACCGGCAGGGAGCTGGGACTTAGGGGTCACTAGGAATGGGGGTGCTGGAGGACAGGACAGTTTTTTTGTTTGTTTGTTTTGCTCTTCCCCACCCCCGGCGTTTGGGATGTAGAGGGCGGGGTAGGGGTCGGTCGCGGAGACAAAGACAGACCGGAGATGGAGAGCCAGTGAGCGCCTGAGCAAGTTTCCGCCGGCTGATTGTTCCCAGCTGTACAGCAGAGCTGTGCAGCATCTTGTGGGCCCCCCTCGGTCTAAGCCAGGGAGGGGGCTCCCGGTCCTCCTCTAGAACCACAGAGGAGGCAAGGGGCTTGGGATAAGGCCGAAGTTGTGGAAAGGGCCAGAGGTGGGGGTGGGTCAGCCATCCCGATTGCTCCTGGCCTCCTTAAGGCCTCCCAAACTCAAGTTTTCGAGTTTGTCTGGGTCCCCTGGGAGCGATTCATTATTCTCTTCTTCATGCGGGGGGTTAGGGGTTAGCCAATGAGCCTCATTCCCTGCCTTGTAAGCCTGGGCCGGGTGCGAGTGTGGGAGGCTCAGACACACTTTGGCAGCCAATCGGTCACTGTTGTCAACCTCCGGTCTGGATGGAGCTGGTGACCCCCACCACCACCACCACCACGAGGCTGCCCAGAGTTCAAAGAGTGGGGATTTGGAACAGTGGTCCCTATGGGAAAAGGTTTAAGATGACAAGGCCCTCAAGCCTCCACCAGAGAGAGGATGTGTGAGGGAGATGTCTGAAATGGGCAAGGTATCCAGGAATCGCAGGGAACCTTAGGGAATCTGAGGTTAGCCTACTCTGCTTCTGCCTTTCCCCTGCTCTCCCTAGATTCCCAGGGGGATCTACAGCAGAACTGGGGTTCAAGCTGTATAGAAGACGTTCCCATGGCTGGGTAGGAAGTCCTCTCTCTGGATGGCTATGCCCGTGGGCAGCATCTGGAAATCACCATCCACTGACTAGGGCAGGGTACAGCCACCTCTGTAGCCAACCAGCACTGAAGGCTGCGCTCATCCCGGACATATCCTGTGCAAGTTGTGACCAGTCACCAAAACCGCATTCTTGCTATCCAGTGTCATGTCAAAGGTTCGAGACCCCTGGCCCAGGGTGACTTTGCCTCTCCTGGCTAGCATGCTGGGAGCCGGAGCCGCCCCCACCTCCTCCAGATCTTTCTCCATGCTTCCTGCAGACCAAACAGGCCTGTCTCGTGCTTGCGTGCTCGTGTCTGTAGTGAAGACAGCCAGGTCTTGGGAGGCCTGGCCCTGGCAGGAATCTTGGTGGAGCTGGGAGTCCTGCCCAGCCCTGGCTGCTCTGGGGCTCCTGGGGCCTGTATGCATGTGGTTTCCTGCGTTCCTGCTGAGCGCAATGCTCAGGGCCCAGGGGCTAATTGGGAGCAGGTGGCAGGCCTGGCAGATGCTGCGGAGTGAGCTGGTGGCTGACTGTGGTGTGGGCTGGGCAGGGCTGGTACCCTGAGGATGTGCCGGAGGTCATTGGAATTCACGTAGTACATCAGAACCGCAGGGAGGTGATGGGCCAGAGGTAGGCAGGAGTGAGCCAGGGTGGGGCAAGTGGCTCATAGAGAGGTCGCCTCAGTCAGCAGGACAGAGTCATGGCCAGGCCACTTGTTACGAGGTTTTGTTCTTTTGGTTTGTTGTTTAACCCTGGCTGTTCTGGAACTCGTTTGTTCTGTGGGCCAGACCCAGCTGGTCTCAATTCAGAGATCTGCCTGCCTCTGCGGGGACTAAATGTGTGTGCCACCACCTTCAGGCAAGACCCAGTCTCATATATATATGGAACTTACTTTATAGCCTCCTCGCCTCACACGAGGACGGCTGCAGATGTCCCTCCCTGGCCTCCAGATGCCTGGCTCTCAGTGCCCCTCGCATAGTCTCAGACAGGGAGAGAAATGTGTTCTGTCCTCCTGGGCCAGCTGGGCTGGCGTGCAGCTAGCTCGCTCTCCTTCCCTCTCTCTAGCTGTCCTTAACGCCACCACTGCCTCCTCACTCCATGGCCATGAGAGTCGCCTGCCTCTTCTTGTTCTTCATGCCTGGTAAGCGGGTGGGGATGGGATGGGTGGCACTCGCATATGAGTCTTTATCTTATTTCTGGAGCCCAGTTCCTTTCCAGTCCTGCTTCAGGCCTGCACCACACAGTGGAGGAGCCTCAAGGTGGGGAGTCCAGGCACGGGGTGCTAGACCCGTAGGGCCCCACCATGCTGTACAGTCTTGGCCTTTGAGGGGTCTTATCCATCACATAAGGAGATATCAGTGGGGACTGTAATGGCTCTGCTGGACCTGGGAGCCCCTCACTGAACACATCTGTGCTGACTTCCTACTGTGAGCCAAGTACTGGAGATGCAGCTGTGAATTAGGCAGACACACCAGGCGCCCATCATGTGGCCGGGCTAGGGACAAGACAAATATCAGACAAACAGACCTGGTAAATTTCATATCGTGTTGAATGCTATGATAGAAATACACAGCAAGAAGCTGGAGAGATGGCTCAGAGGTTAAGAGCACTGGCTGCTCTTCCAGAGGACCCGAGTTCAATTCCCAGCAACCACATGACAGCTCACAACCATCTGTAACTTCTGTTCCAAGGGATCTGGCACCCTTATACAGACACACACAGTCAAAACACCAATGTACATAAAGTACAAATAAATTATTAAAAAAATGAAAGAAAGAAAAAAAGAATAAAAGGGAGGGAGGGAGAGAGGGAGGGAGGGAGGGAGGAAGGGAGCAGCCGGGAGGGCACCCAGGGCCGAGGAGCTGGCAAGGACAGGGAACTGACCTGGGACTCGGGCTGGGACTCCGTGAGCCTGTCAGGGTGGGGCTAGAACCACTACTTACTCTTTGTCCTTCCAGTGTGTGTGTGTGGGGGGGCTACATGTGACTTCTCCCCTCGGCAGGCCTGCTGGCTCAGGGCCAATATGACCTGGATCCTCTTCCCCCATTCCCTGACCATGTCCAGTACAACCACTATAGCGACCAGATTGGTAAGAGATGATCCCTTCAGTGTCCCCAATGCTGCCATGTCACCTACCTGCCACCCATCCCATGCACATGGGTCAGCCAGGCACCCATTTTGGTAGGGGGGTAGGATCCCGGGGGCAGGTCCCCCTACTCTCCTGGGGCCGTGGGCCAGCCTGATCCCATGGGCTAGCCTGACCCCACCCATTCTGTCTCTATTTCACTTCCAGACAACGCAGACTACTATGACTACCAAGGTAAAAGCCTGGGGTAGGATGGGTGGGGCCGGCCACCTGGTGGGGACCTGTGGGGACCTTGCAGGGAACGTGAGCAGAAGCCTTGTCCCACCCTCCCTGCTACAGAAGTGAGTCCTCGAACCCCTGAAGAGCAGTTCCAGTCCCAGCAGCAAGTGGCGCAGGAAGTCATCCCAGCCCCCACCCCAGGTAACGCTGTCTCCCCGGGCCCAGCTCCTCTTGTGCCTCAGATCGAGGATCTGGGCCGGTCCTGAGAGGAGTGGCCTGAAGAGACCCCCTCCCGGTAACCCCTGCCTATCTCCCCACACCCACACCAGAACTGGCAGCTGCAGGGGACCTGGAGACTGAGCCCACGGAGCCTGGGCCTCTTGGTAAGCTGGAGAAAGCCTGAATGGCCTGCGTCCTCACTAGCATCTGGCCAGAGCTTAGGGAGGGGCCAGCACTGTCTTGGTGTCACGGCCCTGAGTTGGTTACATGGCGGGGTGTAAGCAGCCTGTGAGCTCGTGTGATATTCCAGTGGCCAAGTGGAGTAGCTATCAGCTGGTGTTCCAGTTGGGACTGTGACTCTGCATGAGGTACAAAGCTGGGCGGTCCTATGCCACCCACCGGGTGCTGGATTTGTGTGGGTATCTAGGCAGGGCCTGAGGGTGTGTGGGGACCCAGATCTCACGCGTGAGCCTCCAGTCTGACCCACCCGTCCCCAGATTGCCGAGAAGAACAGTACCCGTGCACCCGCCTCTACTCCATCCACAAGCCTTGCAAACAGTGTCTCAACGAGGTCTGCTTCTACAGGTGAGGGCTATGAGGGGCAGCTCTGAGCCAGGGAAGGGTGGACCAGGGCAGGTGCTGAGCCCTCAGGTGGAGCTTAACTCTGAGGGAGGGTCTGGGCCTGGGCCTCTCCCAGTGGCAGTCGGTAAGGGTGTGGCTGAGAGCACCCCTGCTTCATCCCCCAGCCTCCGCCGAGTGTATGTGGTCAACAGGGAAATATGTGTCCGCACTGTCTGTGCCCACGAGGAACTTCTCCGAGGTAGGAAAGCCTCTACCCCTTGTCCTGGCAGCATCCTCCACCCAGTTACCTGGCCATCTTCTCCCTCTACTGTCTGGCATGGAATATGTGCCCAGACCCATGTGCAGGCTGGCACAGGCTCCTCCCCTCCATCCTCATTCTTACGGGGCAGTGGGTTCCTGCCCTAACTTCCCCTCCTTCCACAGCTGACCTGTGCAGAGACAAGTTCTCCAAGTGTGGCGTGATGGCCGTCAGTGGCCTGTGCCAGTCTGTGGCCGCCTCCTGTGCCAGGAGCTGTGGGGGCTGCTAAGGTGGAGCTGGTGTGAGATTCGAGCCCTGGACCCAGCTCGGATCCACCTCAGGCCCTGCCTGACCTGGTGCTTTCTTCCCATCCTGCCCCCCCCTCTCATCCCGGACATCAGTGGGCTGCTATCCTGGGGAGTGTGGTCACAGCGGCCTTGGGCCCCTCCCCATCCCTAAGTGGGGGCTCCTGACTGTCCAGTCTCCACCCCTTAGTGGGGTTCATCCAAGGCCTCTTTGTGGGGCCTGGGGTTCTCACTGTGCCTTCTCAGTGCCTGGGGGCAGTCCTCAGTCTCCTCAGGTAGGCTGTGTCCCTTACCCAGCTGGTCTGCTTGGATTTCCTACGTCCCCAGGCATGGACCACCTCTGTTTTATACAAAATAATAAAAGTTTTTACAAAAGACCCACAATCACTTTTGTGTCCAGGGACAGCCTGACTGCCACCAATATTGCTGGCCCCCAATACAAGGCTACCCAGCTCCTTAGAAGAGTGTCAGGTGGCTCCACTTCTGTGTCCCACACCACCCTACCTTCATCTATGACCTAGAGGAAGGGGCCTGACACTCCTTCCCAAGATGCAACTCTTCACATGCATGTAGAAACACACAAGTGCTTTTGGTTCTTCCTGTGAGCAGCAGCGATCACTGCAGTGTTTCCAGTGCTGCTCTGGGGTCCCTCCTGACAGATCTATATAATGGGTAAAATCCCTGTCCCCAGGGGCTCACAGCAGTGGGGGTCAGGTGCTCTGTGAGCCTCAGTGTTGTCACACCACAACACAGGAGCACAGACTGCCACATGGAGCGCTTCTGGCCAGCATCACTCAACAGAGCCAGGGCGAGATGGTGCATAGCCAGCCCTGTCCTGGTGCCTTAGGCCAAGCTGTCTCTTAGCCCTGGCACTCTCCAGAGGGGCATCCAAGCTCATGGGGCAGTCGCAGCACCCTCTGCTCGAAGCCAGATGGAGAAAGAGGTTCCTCATGCCCTGTGAGGCTGCTGAGCTCAGCTAACTGAAGCCTCCACCCCCACCCTCCCAAGCAACCCCAGATAGAGGAAGCATTTGAGTGGACAGCCAAATCTAGAAAACAGGTCATGTTACAAAAAGCACAAACGCTCTCCAGTCAACATTATAAAAAAGTATAAAAATCCAAGGGCTCTAAGCTCACGAGGGGGCTTCTGACGGGATGCCAAGGAGAGACGCTGGGCGCTGCCCTGGCACAGGTAGCCTTTCTGGGAAGCCCTGTTCTGCTGCTGGCGGAAACAAGTGCTCTCCCCGACACCTGGCTGGCTCACGCAGGAGAGTCTTGGGCCATCAAGAGGCTCTTCCAGGAGAGGCCCGGGGTAGTACGGGTTGTAGCAACCCTGAGAAGCCACTGTGGGCGTCACCAGAGCCATCATCTCTGCCACCCCAGCTCCCTCACACAGCACTCTGATAACCAGGCCCTGGGCAGGCTATGCTACAAAGGGTGTCTCTCCTGCCCAGGGGACCTGCTCAGGACTCCAGCTAGAAGGGTCTCATTTCTCAGGGGTGCCAGAGGGTAGGGAGACCGATGCCGAGCTCCTGCGAAGCTCCTGGTGCAGTTGTGCCTTCAGTGTGGATACCTGGAGAGGAGAAGGGCCAGCAGGCCAGGCCCCAGCGGCCTTCAGAGAATGGGGGCTGAGAGAATGGGGCCCATGCCACCCGCCGCCTGAGGAAGGTCTCTGTTTCTCATTTGCCCCTCGCGGCAGTTAGGGTCTATGCTTTGGCATCCTTATCCCTTCAGAGGCCGGGCCATGTGAAGCACCTCTGCCTAGCACTGTTCCACAGAGCAAGAACCTCGTGTCCGCTCCCAGCCCTGCCGTTACCAAGCTGTCTAGGAGTCCTCGCACTATGAGAAGGGGACCCTGACCTAAGGAGGACCAGAGAGAGGCAAGGGAGATCTGGCTGGGCCAGGCTCTTGCAGCAGTGTCTGTGACCAAGCTGTGCCAATCCAAGCAGCCACACTCTGCACTAGGCCAGCCAGAAGTGACGTCACTGGCCAGTAAGTGTCATCTCCTCGGGCTCTTACTAACATTCCTGGGAAAGAAGCCACTTTGCCCTGGGATCCTAGGTTACTCAGAGAGCCCGAGGCTGCTAAGGGAAGCATGCCATGGATAGAGATGGCCTGATGGCTGGAGCCAGAGAGTAAGCCCTTGGCCCCGAGATACTGAGGCCGGGCTGGTACCAGCATCCATCTGCTTGGCCCTTTTCAAGTTGTAGAGGTCATGACAAGCCCTCCCCTCCAGCCCTACACTTCTACCCTGGACCGCCTTCTCTCAGGGGAGACCACTATACCTGTTCCTCGAGTCCTGACACCCGCTGGCGGTGGGCCCGCTCCTGTGCCTCCAGTGTGCGCTCCGTCTGTACCTGGGCACTGCGCAGGCGCTCAACTTCCTGTTGCAGCTCCAGTTGCTGCTCACCTGCCTCCGGCTGGACTGGATTATGGTTCCCGTCCAGGGCTACCTCCACCTGTGCCTACAGACAGGGACTACAATCAGGGTTCAGACCCAGTGTGCACAGCAGCTGCACAGTCTCTTATCTCTTATCCCTTATCTCGCTGCTCGGACATCGCACTTTCCAATCCTGGGTCAGGGTCTCCAGTGAAGCTCATGCCACGGGCCACCCCCACCCTCAGGACTTCTTGTGCTCTGCATGGGAATGGCACTGGGGGCCAGGCTGGGGGAGGGGCAGGGCTGACCTCCAAATGCTGGATCTGCTGTTGGGCCTCGGCCAGGTCCAGCTCAGCTCCTGTGAGTGTGCGGTCCAGGCGGCCCTTCTCTGCATTCAAGCGCAAGGTGTCCTCATGGCTTCGAAGCTTCTCCCGCTCCACCTAGGTAGGAATATAGAGTAGACAGGGTTCTCAGGGCTGGCTCACAGGAGCTCTGTAGATAATCTGACAACAGGAGACCCGGGAAACCTCAGGATTTCCCAGTGGAGCAGGCACCTTGTCCAGTGTCTTCCTGAGGGCCACACGGTCCTTGTCGAGCTGTAGGGCTGAGCGCTCCAGCTCACGTTTCTCCATTTCCAGCTGGGCCAGGGCTCGCTGCAGACTGCCCAGGCGCTCCTGCAATAAGCGCCGCTCCTCCTGCAGCTTCTGGACGGAGTGCAGAGCCATGGCCTCCCCTTCCTGTCGCTGTCGCAGCGCCTGCAGCAAAAGTAGGCAGGCCTTCACCCCACCGCACCTAAGGGTGACTATCTCAACATGGGCCAAAGGTGCTGGCCCACGGTGCCCACTCATATAGTAGGCAACTGCAAGGCCGTGTGGTTCTCGGAGGGATATATATGGGAGTGAGTCAGACGAGTCACGGTTTCTTCATAGGTCAAGTTTGGGGTGAAGTTGAAATGGGTTCCCCACCCTATGCCAAGGGCCACACAGGGCACCCCTAGAGTTAGAGACCCTCCAGGCCTCACCTGCTGCAGCTGCTGCAGCTGGCCTTCAGCATCGCCCCGCTGCAGCTCCAGGTTGGCCAGCTCGCCCCTCAAAGTCTGCACCTGTTCGCCCAGGGAGCTGCTTTGCCTTCGCGCTTCAGACAAGGCCTGTCTGGCTGCATCCAGCCGTTCCTAGGAGACAGGGCTGATGGTACCAAGCCAGACTGCCTGCCTGAGAAAAGGCTTTCCTCTGATGTATAGTTCTCTGTAGGTTCACGGTCTACCCATCTGGAGGGCAGAGCACCGAACTGGTCTAGCCTGCTGCCAGTCACGTTCCCTGACCTGTGTGAAGGTGACAGCCACTGACATCCCTGCTAGCCGGTTTCTTCTCTCATCGGGCAGCATCCTCCCCAAGCTTCATGACTGGCTAATTCCTTTGGCTCATTCCTACCTCCAGACCAGAATTCCTGACTGACAGCCTTGGCCAACTCTCAGACCCCTTCACACCTGCTCTCACTGGCTGCCTCTTTCACTGGCCCCTCACTGGAAGAAAGGAGAGACAGAGGTGCCGGACCACAGAGGCCCCCCAACCTGCAGCACTTGGCGGTCATGTTCACAGGTACTCAAGGCCTTCTGTAGGTGCAGATTCTTGTCCTGAGTGCTGCTGAGGCTAGCGCTGCTCTGGGCCAGGGCATCCGTCAAGCTCTGCACCTTGCTCCGCAGGCTCCCCTCGCTCTCCTCCACCTTGGCCAGTGCCCCACTGAGCCGCTCCACTGTTAGCTGTAAGGTCCCTGCCTTCACCTCACTGTCTGCCACCTGTGGGGAAGGCAGAGGAAGGTCGGTCGAGGGCTCCCTTCCCACTGTGATGTCCACAAGAGTGTGAACCCAGCTCCTCAGCTCTTTCTGTGCCTCATCCAGACCCCCACTGGTTCAGCCTACTGCAGCCTGGCCTCACCCCACTATGGGTTGATCACCCTGTCCAGAACCCTGTCAGCCTGGCTGTGTGACAGGCAAGGACATCACCCCTCTGAAATTCCACCTGTCTGCCTCTGAAAGCTGACGGTGAAAAGCCGTCCTCTCGGACTTGGGAGGGGGCTGCACAGTGCCTGGACAGGCCAGGCAGGGGCCATGTAGGTGTGACTTGGAGGGAGAGGGCCTACCTGTCTCTGCAGGGAGTCCACCCGATCCTGGAGGGCCTGCGCATGGGCCTCGCGGTCCCCCAGGCCGAGGCGGCTGCGCTGCAGCTCTCCCTCAAGAGCGCGCCGCTGCAGCTCCAGTTTGATGGAGCGGCTCTCAGAGGCATCCAGCACCTCCTTCAGCCGCCGCTTGTCGCTCTCCAGCTTCGCCTCGCTGGCCCTCATCTTGCTGACTTTCTCCTGTAGGTAGCAAGGCTCAGCCCGATGCCTCCCCATGCCTCCCCACACTCCTCTGCACCACTGGGACAAAGCAGGGTTAGCCTCAAGGACTGTGTGACCTGAGACCAGCCTGACATTGCTGGGGCCTCAGTTTCCCCATTTGTCACAGGCTAAGCAGATACAAGGGTCCCAGAGCTGTTTTCTTTAAGCAGAGGCTAAGATGTCATGTGACTACAGTATGTCTGTACTGGGGTGGGGTGGGGGTCTGGTCCAGAGGTGACACTACCTGGGGCCTCATAAACTCCCTGGGGAGGGAGTTGCAGAATGCAGTCGCTGGACCCTTCCCTGCTCTACAAAAGGGCTTTCCAGACATGGCTGGAAACACATCTGAAACCTGAGCTGAACCTGGCAGCCACTGCGGAAGAGCAGGGCCCACTCACTCTGAGTTTTCATGGATGATCCGACCCCCCTGCTCAGGATGCAGTGCGGGGAGCATCAGACTGGACACAGGGCAGGAAGAACTTGGGACCATTCAATCCACACACGTACCCCAGAGACTCACTGGTCCCTGCTTTGTGCTTCTCTACGGCCCTCCCTGCCCTGGCTGGCCTGTGGGGAAGAGGGGCCCCCATTCTGGATCCCACCCAGCTTTGTTCCTGGCCTCCTCCCAGGCCCCAGGGGCTGCTGGGCCCAAAGCCAGAGCTGAAGCTGCAGACACAACAATCCAGTTCCAGCTTGGTCCGAGCCAGAGGCGGGGGTGGGGGCAGCTGGAGAGAGGGCAGGGGGCTTCAGCTGTGAGAGGCTGGACTGACATCACACAAGGCCTGGGCTTCCTGCCCCAGACACAGACGTGCAGAAACCTACACATCAAACAATGCGCCACCATTTGTGCAGACATTCAGAGATCCAGGCCCTGGCCCAAAGCTTATGAGTACTGCCTCTGTGTGGCAATTACAGGTGACCCCGACCCAGGGGTGACAGCTGGAGAGCAGGCTGATCTGAACCTCTGTCTGACTCGGGCCTAAGCCCTTCTCCCCGAAGCACATGAACAGTCAACACAGGACTAGATCTGCCCCATGGAAAGAGCCACAGGCTGTGTCTCCGGCAGAGGACCACAGAGAACCCCAGGGCCAGCTCCCACGGGCCCTCCACTCCTGCCTACCTGGCTGGCCCGGAGCTCGCTCTCAGTCGCCTGAAGGCTCCTCTCCAGCACGGCCATCTGGTCCAGTGTGGCCCTGCACTCCCGCTTGCTACGCCGCACACTCTCTTCCTGCAGTGCCAGCTCTGCCTGGGCCCCGCTCAGCCGCCTGTCTGCACTGCGCCAGGCTGTGGCCACCACCCAGTCCCATCAGGCAAGCCAGGAAGGCCCAATCTGTACCCCACCCTCTCCAAGCTCTTCCTGGACCATAGAGGGTCTGTAGGTTTGGGCCCATTGGGGCTGCCCAGGGAAGGTCTCAGCCCTGAGTCAGGTCATAGGGACAGGACACCAATCCCCCAGCCTCCCACCTCAGCTGCTAGGGGTGTAGGAGAGGGATGCGGACTCACCTTCCTCGCTCTCCGCGACCGCCTTCTGCAGCTGCTTGGCCCTTGAGGCTGCATGGTCTCTCTCCGCCTCCATCTCGGCCAGCTGCTGGCTCAGGGTGCCAGCCTGGACCTTAAGTTCATCCTGCATCCCCAACAGAGAGGCAAGGGGAGGGCCTCTGCTCGGACCAACACGGCTCCTCTTTGCCGAGGCCCTGGTCTCCCCACCCGGCCATCTTCACTAGCCTCACCCGCTCCCGCTGGGCGCTCCGCAGCTCTTGCAGAAAGTCTCGGAGGACGTCACGCACAGCTTCTGGGTCCAGGTCTGCAGGTGCCGGGGAGGCAACGAGCCCTGGAGATGGGGGCTGGGACCGAGGGCTGTATTCCAAAGGACTGGGGCTGCCGAGACCGTCCCCACTCCCTGGAAGGGAATATATAGTTAGGGACACAGGAGGCACTGGGTGGTGGGTACAGGCGCTCAAGGTGCCACCTATAAGATGGTACCCACTGGGAGCTTTCCCAACACAAAGTGAGCTGGGTTCTCTTCCTGCCTAAGCCTGCCCATCCCCCACCCCTTTTCTTCCCCAGGCAGGGTTTCTCTGTGTAGACCTGGCTATCCTGGAACTTGCTCTGTAAACCAGGTTGGGCTCAAACTCAGAGTCTGAATACCTTTGCCCTTAGTGCTGGGATTAAAGGTGTGCACCACCACCCCACTCAAGCCCAATTTCCTTATTTTTTTAAATAAAGTAGTTCTTTTTATTCTCTCTCTCTCTCTCTCTCTCTCTCTCTCTCTCTCTCTCTCTCTGTCTGTCTGATAGGATCTCTCTGTTTTGCAGCCCTGGCTGTCCCAGAACTCACTATGCAGACCACACTGGCTTCCAACTCCCGAGATCTGCTTACCTCTGCCTCCCCATTGCTGGGATTAAAGACACGCACCATCAAACCCCGCTTATTTGTATCGTATGTATATGGGCGTTTTGCCTGTATGTATGTGTGTGCCAAACGTGTGCTGTGCCTGTGGAGCCTGAAGAAGGAGTCAGACCCCTGGAACTGGGGTTAAGGAGTCAGACCCCTGGAACTGCGGCCATGGGAGCGCACCAGAGCTGGGCAGGACGCTGCGCTCCCTCCCCTGCCCCCCAGAGGTGCACAGGACACTGGTCTGCACGACAAACAGCTCTGCCTCCCTTGCATCTTCATTTTGCCTTTTTGCTTCTGACAAAACTGATATTATTATTTGAAATGTGTTGCTTCGATCTTTGTTTGCTCTCTGCTCTGTGGGTGTTATGCCTGAGCCCAGGGCCTTGAGTGTGCTATGTAAGCACCCTGCCGTTGAGATCCACAAGCCCCTCTCCCTTTTCTAGATGGGTGTGGGTCTCATTATGTAGCACAGGCTGGACCGGACTTACAATCCTCCTGTCTCAGTTTTCTGAGAGTGAAGATCATAGGCATGCTTCGTCATGTCCAATTTTATGCAGTGCTGGGATCGAGCCCAGGCCCTGAATGAATCGGGTAGACGCCATGGCAACGGAGCTGTGTCTGCCCACTGTGACCCGTTAGGTGTGACCTGGGATGGAGTATATCCACGCCACCGTGCCTGTCCTTCATACGTCTTTCCTCACTTGCTCTTGCTTGTCCCCAGATTTCCTGTGGTCACCGTGACTTCACAGGAGGTGCTGATGAGTCGTTACAACACGGTCACGCAGGATTGTGAACCCCCAGCCCCACTACTGCTGTCCTTATAAAAAGGGGAGACCCAGAAGCCATGTGAGTACTAGAGCTGTGTTACCATGTACACATCCCACCAGCACCGTCAGAGGGGCTGTGGCCCTTAGCCCTCAGCTTCTGGCCTTTGAGACGGTCAAACAGAGGGTTCTGCATGTCAAGCTGCCAACTGTGTGACCACTAGCCCACTGTCCCTAAGGAATCTACCAGATGCTCAAATACATACGACAATACTTCAAGACAGCCAGGCATGGTGGCAAATGCCTGTATTCCTAGTACTTGGGAAGCTGAGGCAGGAAGACTCGCTGGTTACAAGGCCAGCTTAGTGAGTTCCAGGACAGCCTAGACTGAGACCCTGCTTCAAAAACTGAGACAAAACAACGTGGACACTGAACCCACCCAATGTCACGAGGCCACGAGCATCCCTGGATCTGGGATGTCTGTACTCTCATGGTACTGAGGACCACAGTGCCTTGACAGAGCAGGCCTGGCCAACCAAGAGAACCAGACAGAAACCAGGGTTGAAGCAGCAGCTCTCGCTGCCTCCTTCCTGCTCTTGGTAACGTTGGTCCACTTGCTCTTTCTATGGACTCTTCCGTGAGGGACTCATGCCTACCCTCCTCTGACGGCCTTACTCACCGAGCGCAGTGTTTCAGGGCTGATCTGCATTGTAGCATGTGTAAGAACGTATTCCTTTTAATGGCTGAATACTACTCCCCAGGCTGGATTCTTGCTATGTGTTCATACTGACGGCTGTTTGGGCTAAGACTGCCATTGGCTACTGGGAACCGTCTGTGCTAGACTCTGCTGTGGGTGTGTCTACCACACTCCTGTTTGCGGTTCTTTCTAGCTCTACATCGAGCAGTGGGGATGTCGGGTCTCCTGTCACTAACGGCTCTATTTCAATGTTCTGAGGAACCGCAAGCTCTTTCCCAGTGGCTGCTGTAGCCAGCATTCTCTATCTCCTTCATGTGCTCTTTCTACATCTAGACTCAAGCCTCCTCAGAGACCCGTCTGCCAACCTGTCTCCTGTGCTATCCCAGTAGTGTGTTGTGCACACACTAGGTGCTTGGTGAGGACTGAATGTGTGAATGGTTCAATGCACCTCTGGGAGAAGGTCAGGGCTGGCTGTGCCTCAAAAGAGGGTGATTTGGGGACCCCCGGCCTGGTGTGGGGTGCAGAGCCAAAATGCTAGGCTGGAGATCCATTAGGAAGGTGGGGTTCCAGTCTGGAGAGATAAGTTGAGAGCACTGGCTGCCTTTGTTGTTGTTGTCGTTGTTGGTTTTCTTTTTTCTTTTTTTATTGGGGGGGGGTGGTGTCGAGACAGGGTTTCTCTGTATAGCCCTGGCTGTCCTGGAACTCACTCTGTAGACCAGGCTGGCCTTGAACCCAGAAATCTGCCTGCCTCTGCCTCCTGAGTGCTGGGATTAAAGGCGTGTGCCACCACTGCCCGGCTTTGTTGTTGGTTTTCAAGGCAGGGTTTCTGACTGTGTAGCCCTGGCTGTCCTTAAACTCAGAGATCTGGTGTGGGCCTCCACTGACCCGCCACACCACCCACTCTTACTGAAGACCTAGGTTTGATTCCTAGTGCCCACGTGGCAGCTCACAACTCTTTGGTAACTCCAGTTCCAGGGGCTCTAATGCCCTCTTCTGGGCTCTTCCAGCACCAGGCATGCTCATGTACACACATATACACAGGCGCTCACACAAACACATAAAGATGAGGCTCAAAGATTCAGAAAGGGCAAAGGAACAGTAAGAAGCCCTCCCTAAAAGCCTACATAGGAGTCCCGTCAGTGAGGGGGCATGGCCTCGGAGAGCGGTCCACTGCACCCTGGGTAGACTCACAGACTTACCTCCAGCAGGCGCCTCCCGGGCCGGGGAGCTGGACACTCGGCCTAGGCCCAGGCCCCGGCGCAGGGCAGAGCGCAGGCCGCCTAGTTGGGCCTCGGCCACCCGCCGCTGTGCCTCCACGCGGGCAAGCTCGACCTCCAGGCCCTGCGCCCGGCCCTCGGCCGCGCTCAGCCGCAGCCCCAGCTCCGAGGTCTCTGCCCGCACTGCCTCCAGCCTTAGCTCCAGGCTGCGAGCAGAGTCCAGAAGCTTCTTCTCGGTGCCACGCGCCTCCTCCAGGGAGCCCAACAGGCTTCGCTCGCGCGCCCGGAACTCTGCCTCTTGCTCCTGCAGCTTCCTCTGGCAACTCTGGAGCTGGGGTGGGGATAAAGCTGGGAGTCACAAGACCGCCACCAGCCAAACCACCAGTATCTTAGTGCTCTCCACTCGGGGAGGAGAGGAGAGACCATTCCTTATGGAGGGGTAATTAGAATTTATCTGTCCCTGCTGTTTACATCTAATGTGCAGTTAATAATGATGGTAACATCCAGAGTGCCAGGCAGTACTTTCCAAAAGAGCCCACGATCTTTTCACGAATGACAAAGGAGCCAGGCCTAAGAATTATGGCCTATTCACTACTGAGGAGACAGGCACGGGGAAGGGCCATCCATTACAGACTTGAGACATTACAGCTGTCCTCTGGTGAGGAGCCACCTGTCAGTCCTCGGTTCCCCAGGAAAGCCCCTCTAGTGAACAGCACCTTCCTCTCACCAAATCTCCAATTGATAGAGGAGTATGCAGAAGCAGAGAGAGCGAGTGACCACCAGGAGACCTGGTGGCTGTGTGACATTGGGCAGAGGCCGTGACCTTTCTGAGCCTGTCTGGTTATCCTGGTAAAATGAGGCTCACATTACATACCTCGTGGGGAGGCTGTGGGAGAATCAAGCAAGGCTCTTCAGAGTCTCCTACCACCTTTTGGGGATCTGCACACATTGGGTCTACAGTTCGTTCAGTTGTTAGTACTAACACAACTGAGAGGGTCTCAGGGGTGGTGGGCTCAGCACACTGCTCTGGAGGGAAGTCAGGCCCGCAGTGGCCCACCCTCCTCTGGCCAGCCCACCTTCCTCTGGCCAGCCCACCCTCCTCTGGCCAACCCACTCTCCTCTGGCCAGCCCACCCTCCTCTGGCCAGCCCACCCTCCTGCCCAGTTACCTCCTGCTTTAGGGCCTCCAGGCTGCTCTCGCCTTTCAGCAACCTCTGCCGCAGGCCCAGGGCCTCTCGCCGGCTCTCCTTCTCTGTCCGCTCACCCAAGGCCAAGCGGCCCTGCAGGTCTGCCAGCTCCCGGCCCAGCCTGCCATTGTCACTGTCCAGCGTCTTCATCTGTGAACCAGAGCAGGCAGGGAGGCCCTGCAAGTCTGCCCAGTCCCGGCCAGCAGGCTCCGGGATGGACTGACCTAGGACGCAGGCGTCACCTTAACTCCCCGCCCACACCCACGGGAGCCTGCCATGGTGAACTCGAAGAGTTCGGGTCACTCAGTGGGTGCGGGGTAGGGGTGGGGGGGCAACAGCTCCAAGAGATTGAGTCGAGTGACTACAGCTGGGAACCACAGCTCCCAGAGTCTCCTTTACTAAGGTCAGGTTTCTTTAAAACTGGACAAGATGCTAGGCCTCCCTCTAGGGACACTTAAGTCTGAATGTGACCCAGGGCACAGAGGTGCTGCAGAGGTTCACAGGTAGAGGACCCCTCAAAGCCTGCAGTAACCCCAGTAAAAACTCACTGGCTCATCAAGTTGGACTTCTGGTGCAGCCACTACTTTGGTCTGCTGTGTGTTCCCTTCTGGGGTGATCTGGTATATGTGGGGGCAGGGTACTGTGTCTCCCCAGAAAACATCAATCACATATGCATGAAGGCCAAGGGCAGGTGAAAGACCTTGCTTTTACACACAGTAGAACTGGGGTGCTGCTGGCCAGAGCCTGCGGAAGGGCAGAAGTCAGGGACGCACCTGTCGTCTAAGCTCCTGCAGCTCACGTCGAGCCTCCAGCCGAGATCGCTCCACCTCCTGCAGCGAGGCCCGCAGCTCTCCAGCCTCCTTGGCTACAGACAAGCGAGCCTCTTCCAGGAGGGCCAGCTTCTGCTCCTTGTCCTCATTGGCAAGCTTCAGGCTGCAAGGCAGAGGGTGTTCTGGGACAGTAGTTCCAGCTCCAGGCTTGCCCTGGGGCTGAGTTGGTCTGGCCCCGTCCTGCCCCGAGGTAGCCTAAGCACTTGCCCACATGGCTATCCTTGCACTGACATAGCAGGCTGGGGGACAGCCTTGGGAGGAAGAGAGAGTGACTTAAGGAGGGGGCTCAGTTTCCAGGGTGACCGACACAGGGGAGGCCTGAGTGTGACCCAATCTCTCTCTGTTGTCACCTGCCCACTCTCTGTGGTAGGCAGAACCATCTACATGGCTCCCTAACCATGGGTGAAGTGAGGTCTGGGCCAAGGTTCAGTTAGAGCAGTGGTTCTCTTTCTACCTGTGGGTCGCAAACCCTTTGCGGGATGAGGGAGAAGTCGTGTATCGGATGCCATCTGCCTATCAGATACCAACATTACAATTCACAGCAGTAGCAAGGCTACAGTTATAAGGTAGCAGTGTAAATGACTTTATGGTTGGGTCGCCACACCATGAGGAGTGTATTAAAGGGTCACAGCTTTAGGAAGGCTGAGGGCCACTGAGTTAGAGAGTGGGACACGGGAAGTGGACAGTCCTCTGCCGCTCTCACCTGATGCGCTCGCTCTCCGCCTTCTTCACTGCAGACCTCAGCTCCTCATTGGACCGCCGCAGGGCCTCCCGCTCCTTGGCACCCTCACTCAGGCTGCGCCGCAGCTCACTAGCCTCCTGGCGATGGGCCTCGGAGCTGTCCTGACTGTCCCGACCCTTGCGCTGAGCCTCCAGCAGCTCCCGCCGCAGCCCATCGCGGGTGTCCTCCAACACACGCAGCTGAGTCCTCAGCTCTTCTGCCTATGGGTCCAGAATCAGGTCAGGGCCCCTCAAGTTAGGGCCATGGCAGAGACGGACCAGTAGGCCACCTCCCTCCCTGGCTAAGGGATTCCGTGGTCCCAACATTGCCCCATTGATCTATGGTGAGTGGCTGACCTCAGTTATGGTATGGGACGAGGTATGCAGGGCTCAGCAGTGCCTGAACCTGACATGAGTCCTCCAAGCCCCCTTGCAAACATCAGGTGCCTAATGACTGTTTACTGCCCCCTCTTTGAGGTAGTCATTGTCTGTCCTCATGCAGGCAGGAGGACTCCCAGGACCAGCCCCAGCACACACACAGCAGCCCTTAGTGATGCCAGACAGCAGCGCCAGCTCACCTCCCGCACACAGGCCTCCCGTTGCCGGCTCAGGCTCCCCGTCTGCTCCTCCAGTTCTTTCACCGTCTGGGCATGGGCAGCAGTGGCTTCCTCAAGCTGGGCCCGGAGGTCTCGAAGTTCAGATGTCAGGGCATTCAGTGTGTTCTGAAGTGACCAAGATTCTCACGATTTGTCCTGACGTGGCCCCTAATACCTACCCCGCTGCACTGTCCTACCCCAGGACTACCCTTCCCAGGGGCCTACCATACCTCGGTACCTTCCTTGAAGCTCACCTCTCTATACTAGCGGTCTCACCAGGGTGGAGCTGGTGGCCACCTCCTTCAGTTGAGTCCTGAAGGAAGGGCTGGACCTTCCACACAACCTGGAAGCATCTCCAGGCCCTCCAGTCTAACAAGACCCTTCAAGCCATGCTGGTTTCCCCTTGGTCACAGGCCCAGCTGGGTTGCCTACCTACCCGGTCCTGTTCCTGCCGGCTCTGGGCATCTCGCTTCTGCCGTTCCATCTCCAGAGAGATGGCAGCCAGACTGTGCCGTGTTCCCATCAACTTCTCCGACAGCGCCGTCTTCTCGGACTCCTTCAGGGACAAGGCCTAGGCAGAGGCAAGGACGACAGCCCTCAGTGTGTGCCTGGGCCGTTCTCCTAGCCTTCCGCTGGTGCTGGCTGGCAACACTGGCCCACCGCGGGAGCACGAAGGGCAGAGGCGCCTGCTCACTGTAGTCCTCCACTAAGGAACAGCAGTAGAGCCTGGGTGTGGACAAGATCTACAGATCTAACTAATGCTTCAACCTCCCCGGGGCGAAGACTTTCATGAGTCTCAGTCACAGATGAGGAAGCTGTAGCTCAGGGAGAATGTGATTCGCCCAGGGCGACAAAGCAGGAGCTAATCAGACTGTCCTGCTCCATTACCTTACAGAAAACCAAAAATTAACAATTTGGAAGGATCAGCAAGTGCCTGTGGGCACAGCGCAGAGGCATCCAGCCTGGGGCAAGCAGAGACAGGAGACCTTGAGACCTGTGCCTTGTGTCACCTGTCACTATCACTGTGCTAAGCCTCCAACCCTCCTGCCCTGCAGTGAGAGCTGAGGCCTGGGAAGAAACTGGCTGCTTCCTGCACCCCTAGCTGCTGGGTAGGGGTGTGCTGGGCAGAGGCGGGAGAGCCCCAGAGCCGTCCCCCTACTCCCTGCTCCCCTCCCCGGCTCACGGACCTGCTGCTTCTCACTCTCCGCCAGCAGCAGGCCCTCATCCCGCTCCTGCTGCAGCGCGGCGATCTCTTCACTCAGCTCCTCCTTCTCAGCCTCCATCCGTGCCAGCAGCTCCTCTCGCTCCTGCTGCAGCTGGCCCTGCAGCTGGGCCCGCTCTGCCTGAAGCTCCCGCCATGCAGCCTCCTGAGGGCCAGAGCAGGGCTGTGTGACACACTTGCAGGGGCCCACAAGGTCCCTTGCAAACGTCGGGTCAGAAGAAGGCCCAAACACCCCAGAGCTAAAAGCCGTGGAGGATGACCAGGTCACCGCAGGACAGGGCTCTGGAAGCTGGGCTGAGGTTACCTCAGGTCTGTAAGGACAACAGGAAACTCCAGCGGCCTGAGCTGAGGACAGGAGTGAATGCCCCTGGGGAGGACAGTCAGCAGCCCCAGGGACGGGGAGGACTAGGCCAGCGGTGACAGTAGGCCAAAGCCACAGGCACAGGTCTGACCAGGTGAGCTGTGGCATTGAGGGCTAAGGGGGCTATGGAGACCCCCAAGCCCAGGTGATAGACAACCTGGATGTTACTTTTTAAACTTTTAGGTTTATTTATGTGTGTGAGTATTTGTCTGCAAGTATGTCCATGCACCGTGCACATGCCTGATGCCTCTAGCAGTTAGAAGATGGCATTGGGGGCTGGTGAGATGGCTCAGTGGGTAAGAGCACCCGACTGCTCTTCCAAAGGTCTGGAGTTCAAATCCCAGCAACCACATGGTGGCTCACAACCATCTGTAACAAGATCTGATGCCCTCTTCTGGAGTGTCTGAAGACAGCTACAGTGTACTTACATATAATAAATAAATAAATCTTAAAAAAAAAAAAAAAAGAAGATGGCATTGGATTCCCTGCAAGTGAAGTTACGGATGGTTGTGAGCCATCGTGTGGATGCTGGAAACCGAAACCAGGTCCTCTGGAAGAGCAGTCAGTGCTCTTAGCTGCTGGGCCGTCTCTCCAGCTCTGTTCAGACAGCTAGAGGATTGTGTAGAGGGAAACAGGGCTGGATGCCAAACCCTCCGGGACCCAGACTGTCAGAGAAGCTGAAGAGAATACAGTGGGCACTGACAAGGCCAGGAAAGGCAGGGCCAGGGTCCACAGCACATGGCTCTCTGGGAACATGATCCAGCCATGGCAAGGACAGCTTTCTCAGGGTGAGGGCATTGCCTGTCCCCAGTGGTGGGTGAGGCCCTCCTTCAGGCGCTGCCCTGCCACCTACTGGCCATATGTGGTAATTTCCACCCAAATCCGTGGAGGTAGGGACAAGGGGGGCATCTTTCTCTCCACTCTATGAGTCCTGCATGGGGACCATGGAGCTGTTGGAGGCCGCCCTGCCCAGTCTGTTTCTAGAAGCCCCTGTTCTAGGGATCGCTCCGTGTAGGGGATTCTCAAGGAACAGGAACTGCCAGGAAATGTACTAAGCACTGGTGGCTACGCTAACCCACAGCAATCTATCTAAATGAAGGCACAAAAACCTTACAGAGCATCAGTGGAGTGAGACCAAGATCAGACACAAACTCAGGAAATACAAGCAGACTCAAGTGTGCAAGTGGCTTCCCCGCACGCCCTGCCCTGTCAGTCCTGAACCTCAGATGAAGTAGAAACACACAGCTTTCTACTGTACACTTGCTTGTTCTGAAACAAGGCCTCTTGTCACGTAGCCCTGGCTATTCTGGAACTACATAGACCAGGCTGGTCTCGAACTCTGAGATCTGCCTGCCTCTGCTTTCTGGGTGCTAGGATTAAAGGTGTGCGCCACCACGCCCTGCTTTTGGCTGTAGGCTACACTGGCCCTGCTCCAATGACTGTGGGTCTCCATCAGGTTTGGACCTGGTCTGGGGCCTGGAGCTCTACGTATCTGGTAAGGACAACCCCCGCCCCCTCCCCCCACCCCTTCTCAGCTATCCCCAGCTCTACGTCCTTCTCACAGCCTCTACGGCAGGCATCTGTTTCACAGGCATGGAAACTGAGGCAGGGCAAGACAGAGGCGAACACAGACAGGGAGACTCAGAGCCCTGCCCACTCCTCCCCAGGACCGAACCTTCTCACGCTGCAGTCTCTGGAGATCCTCCTCATGGGCTGCCCGCTGCTCCCGCAGAGAGGCCTGTGCCTCCCGCTCTGCTTGCACTAGCTTCTGGGTCATCAGCTCCTTGTCCAAGGCTGCCTTCTCTTCGGTGGCTGTTACCTGCTGCCGCAGGCCTGCCAGCTCCCCTGCACAAGAGGGACGGATGGCAGAAGGCAGGGCTGAGTCACAATGTCCCTCTGGGCCAGCAGACTTGGGCTGTATGAGCCAAACAGGCAAAAGCACGTAAGAGCACTTTGGTGGTACCAATGCTGACTGCCTTGAGCAAGTGGCTTACCCCTCTGGGTACCGGTTTCCCACCTGCCTCACGGGCTCACTGGCTCTGCCTTCCTCACGGGCAAGAGACAGAACGGCTGGTGAGAAGGGCACCACAGAGGAGAAGGATATCAAAGATACAGTGACTCTGGGTCAATACAATCCATACGCCCTAGCACATCACAGCGCTTGGATGATGTGCCTGGTTAGTTTAACCTCATCCTCGTCAAAGACGATGCTCCAAGACCAGCAACCACTCAAGCTTTATGGAGTGTCTCCATTAGGGACAGCGCCCCTCACTGAGGGACAAAGCAGGAGGTGTGTCCCACTTGGACCTGTGTATGTCGCCCAGGTGTGAGCCCAACAGCATTGCCCTCCCTGGGTCTGTGTGACTCCAGAAAGTCACTTTCCATGACCCCCGCTGGTGCTGAGCTCCTGTGCTGAGCTGGAAGGACTGAACACAGAGTGTGGGGAGTGTGCGGGGACCCTGGGCTGGGACCATGGGGCTGAGATTCACGGCAGCTGCTGATGGAGCCCAGAGTTCTCTAGGGACCTCAGAACCCTCCAGCCTCCCTGATGACGACGAAGCAGCAGCCACAGCTGGCACTCTGCCAAGGCCCTGGCAAGCTCCTTCACCTCATCCTGGCAACAGGCTAGGCAGGTGTCCATGTCCCTTCCTCTGGTGCCTACAGAACCTAACTCAGAGAGGGAAGGGTCTGTGCAGGGAGACATGGGACAGCTCTGGATAGGAACCCAGGCCAGCCATAGCCATGCACCTCACCTAGGGCTCCTAACCTCTGACTGACTCCAGTTGAAGTCTAGCACAAAGCCCCAGGCCCCGTACCTGTCAGGGTTTCCTTGGCCAGCAGCAGGGCTTGACTGTCGGCTTCTAGCTGTTCCCGGCGGGCCTCGAGCTGAGCCAGCTGCCTCTGCACGTCAAACAGGCTGCTCTCCAGGCTCTCCTTCTCCAGGCTGTAGCACATCGTCCCTAAGGCCTTGGGACTCAGCCTCCCCAGCCCCAGGTAACTGTGGGTCTTAGGGTGTGGCCAGTGTGGGCCAAATGCCAACCTCCCTGCCCAGCTAACCCAGGCTCCCTGGGGAGGACCGCACCTGAGCAAGGTGGCATTGGTAAACCTGGCTCCTAAGTAACTGCTCCTCTGGGTTAACCCCGGGGCGTGGCTGGTCAGGGTGTGGACCCAGCACGCCCCCTGCAGGGAGCGGGGCAAAGCCCACGCCTTCCTTACCGCAGGCGAATGGCCTCCTCTGACAGGGTCCGGCCCTCCCGCTCTGCTGCTGCCAGCTGCACGGCCAGGCCAGCCCGCTCCTTGGCCATAGCCTCCTTCTCCCGGGCAGCGCGCTCCAGTGCCTCCACCTGCCGCTGTGACTCCCGAAGGGCCTGCTCCAGCTCCTGGTCCCGTCCACTCAGCTGCCGGGAGAGCTGGCCAGCCCAGACACAATGAGCAGGAGCCTTGGCTGGTTCATGCAGTACTCTAATGTGGGGTCGGGCCCAGCCCTGGCCTCATAACAGAAGGCTGGGTGGACTTAGAGCACGGGCTCTGCACTGGTATGCCTGGGCAAACCCTAGCCTTTCCTATGCCTACAAACGCACACGTGTAAAAACAAGGGCCCCAGTCACTCACTCTGCCCTGTGCCCAAACCTTCTGAGAAGCTCAGCAAATGGCAAGGCAGGCAGCTGAACAGGCTGAAGGGAGGAGCTGGAGCTGACCTTCCTCCCAGGAGCCCGGGACCCCAGAATAGAGGCTGCATTGCAGGACCTGAAGCCCCAGAGCCCTAAACTGCCTTCCTGCTGTGTGGTTCTGGTTCCCAGGTCCCTACTTTCACCAAGTAGGATGGATCTTCACCAGGGCTGGCCCAGGGCCAGCTTGTCCTCTATGTGACAGAATCTTAGTCTCAGAGATAGACAAGTGGCCCCGGATGCGGGGTATAATAGCTTGCTCAAGGCCCTTAGCTAGCAGAGGTGAGGTATGTATGAACTCAGAGGCAAGTGCCTGAGTCCATGGCTTATCCCAGAATAGCAAATGAGTGGCTGGGAGCCCCTACCCACACATCTACATGGGGCTCAGCCCACCTGGGCCAACTGCTCCTGCAGATGGCTTCGTTCGCTGCGCAATACAAGGAGCTGCTGCTCCAGCGCCTCCCGGGCCTGCTCAGCCACACACAGGGAGCCCTGCAGGCCCTGCCTCTCCACCTCTTGCTCCAGCCTCAGCTGCTCCAACCGTTCCTGCTTCTCCACGGCCAGCGCAGTGGCATGTTCTGCCTGCTGCTGGCGGCCCAGGAGTGCCGCCTTTTCTTCCTCTAGCTGTATGGACAGAGATCTGAGGAGCAAAGGGACTCTCCCAGGACTGGGATGTCCCTGCATCCCACCAACGATCACAGCCAGTCAGGGGTGGTGTGCTAGGGAGAAGGAAGGGTGTCCACAGGGCTGAGAACCAAGCACCAGAATGGAGCAGGGCCCCCAGAGCATCCTTCTATGAAACACAGAAAGGCAGTCAGGATGAAACATGGACATCAGGACAGACAGGGCAGGGGGTGGAGCCCCGGCAAGCCGCTGCAGTGTCTCCCTGGTGGAGGGGACCTGGCGCTGGTGCACAGCATACCTGGGCGATGAGGCGGTTTAATTCCAGCTTGTCCTGGGCGAGACTCTCATTGAGAGCACTCATCTTGGATAAGGAGTCTCGCAGGGAGGCCTCCTCTGCCCGCAGCTTGGTCATGGAGAGCTCCAGCTGCGCTCGGCCTGCCTCAGCCTGCAGTGGGGACAGGGAGGTGACAGTGGGAGACAGCCAGCGAAGCAGACCCTTACAGACTGAGCTGGGGCCACAGAGAAAGGGTTGACATGAGTCAGGCAACCCCCAAAGAAGGCTACCTGGAAGACACCTCCTACTGAGGAGCTGCCCAAGAAAGGACTGAAAGGCAGAGCCAGGGGTCAGCTGCAGCCTAGGGTGCCATCGTGCAGAGCCTAGGCCACCAGAAGTGGGACAAGCACCTTCCAAGGACTCTCAGGATCATGACCCCCACTTCCTCAGCCCCAGAACACATTTCCACAGAAAGGATCAGGTGACCCTGAGCTTCAGGCTCTGGTCTCAGGAGCCCCTGAAGAAGCAGGGATCTGTGGCCAAGGTCAAAAGTCAGCCTGTGGGGCTAGGGAGCCGGCTCAGCAGGGAAACCTCGTGCTGCTGAAGCAGGACGTGAGTTCCCATACCGGTTGTATGCAGAAGTTAACAAGGTTAATCCCAGTGTTCCTACAGCACAGTGGAGGCAGACAGGAGGACCCCAGCAGCTCAAGATCCAGCTAGGGTAGGATACACGCAAGGGACAATGAAGGGACTTAAATAAAGTGGAAAACATGGACGGACACCAAGGCTGTCCTGACTTCCACATAAACACCAGTGTACAGGTGCACACACGCAAACATGCATAGAGAGGAGGGGGGAAGAAAGGGGAGGAGCACAGGGAGGGGGAGGGGGAGATTTAAAACACGGTAACAGACAGATAAGAATAAAGTCAGTCTCTATCCAGGGGAAGGGGTCAGGGGCACGCTCAGTCCACAGCCTGACGTCGAGTGGTCTGGCCGGTGGGAAGAGCCATGAGGCGTGCGGCTGACAGGACTCACCTTGGTCAGCGCCTCGGCCACCTCTGCCTTCTCCGTCTGCAGCACATCCCTCTGCAGAGTGACGCAACTCAGTGCCTCCCGCACCTCCACCAGCTCCTTAGTCAGCCCTGAGCGCTTCACTTCCAGCTGCTCCAGCTGCTTATGGCTGAGGGACAGAGACTCCTGTCACTTCTCTGCTCTCTACCCCATGCAGGACACAGGATGCTGGGCCCAGGAGAGTGGGGCACTGGCAGGATTGGAGCACAAGAGCCTCTCCTGCAAGGACAACCTAGCCCACAGCCTCAGCTGTGACTCTGGGAGTCAACTGTCACATCTGTACGGCGCCATGCAGGTTAAGATGGCGCCTGCTGCCTCCAAGGCTTAGGAGCGACTGCACACCCACTAACCAGCGCTCTAAGCCTGACCACTGCCCGTGCCTCAGAGAGTCAAACCCTGCAGGGTGAAATCCTGGCTTCTTCTACCATCTGTGTGCCCTGGGGCACGTTTCATGACCCCACTCCCAGTGCCGCCTCAGTTTTACTATGTATAAAATGGAGCTGCAGAGATGATTCAGCATTAAGAGCATTGGGGGTTCTTCCAGAGGACCCCAGTTGGATTCCTAATACCTACAAGGTGGCTCACAACCATCTGTAACTCCAGTCCCAGGGGACTCGACACTCTCTTCTGGCCTCCACAGACACTACACATGCAAGTGGTGTACAAACAGATACGCAGGCAAAACACTCATACCCATAAAAGAAAAAGTAAGATAAAAAGACAGCTTTCCACAAAATGGGGAGAGTTCTCAAAATCTCAGAGTTATGTGAAGGGTTCAACAAGGGAGCTGAAAATGGTCTCCGGCAATTTTTGTTACCGCTACGGTATAGTGATAGTCACCGCCACTTTTTGTTCTTGTCGTCTTTTGAGACAGGGTCTCTCTACATATCCCTGAGTACCCTGGAACTCACAGAGACCCTCCTGCCTCTACCTCTGAGTACTGGGATTAAAGGTGTGCACCACCATGCCCGGTCCTTTAAGTTTCTTAAATGAGAATTATTAATCTCTAATCGTTCTAATCACCCAAGCGCGTCCCTCTTGGGCCCACAGTGACTGCACTTCCCACGTCTCAGTGTTCTGCGGTGGGGCTGTAGGTGTCGCCCGGGGAGGAGGGTGAGCAGCCCACCTGCGCTCCAGCTCCCGGCGGGCCCGGGCGCCCTCCTGCACCGAGTCCTCCTGCTCGTCCTCCAGCTGGCTATGCTGTCGCCTCAGCTCCTCCTGGGCAGCCTGCAGCTTGTCCAGCTCCTGGCGCAGCTCCTCTGCTTGCTGCTGGGTCACCTGCAGGCTGTGGGTCAGGCTGCCCTTCTCCCTGTAGGACAAGCAGGCAGAGGAGAGGGGGTTTCCGAGGCTACCCTCCCCCAGGGATGGTGGCTGGGCTGACTACTCTGACCATACCCTCTGCCCTCCAGGCCGCTGCCTCCAGGAAGCCTTCCCTGATGCTCTCACAACTGACTCATCTCACTTACACCACCCAGCACTGAGAGCCTGGGTCTCCTTCTCCCCACCCTGCACACCTACAGGCCAGAGGAATGGACGGAGATGCAGGTGTCACCTGTAAGCACCCCAGCAGGTAGATGAGGCCAGGGCCGGGTCCCAAGGACACACAGGCATCAATGGATAGATGGCCAGGAACCACCTTGACGTCTATCACCCTCAGTCTGGCAAACCGGACAGAGCTGGATCTGTCTGGATCCAGGGCTTCCCACTGTATGGAGCTACAGCATGCAGACAGTGTACCACAGAGAAGAAGCCCAGGGCTCACAGAGAACGGCGGTCTTCCAGCTCCATGGTCCTGAGCAGGGCTTGGCTGGGGTACCTAGGTCAGGCTGAGGGCTGCCCACCTCTCTATACAGAGTGCCAGCCCCTGGGTATGCTAACCACCATGGTGGAAAACAACTGGTGTCATGACATTAAGAGCAGATGAAGGGCTGGAGAGATGGCTCAGCGGTTAAGAGCACTGACTGCTCCTCCAAAGGTCCTGAGTTCAAATCCCAGCAACCACATGGTGGCTCACAACCATCCGTAATGAGATCTGACACCCTCTTCTGGTGTGTCTGAAGACAGCTACAGTGTACTTAGATATAATAATAAATAAATCTAAAAAAGAAAAAAAAAAGAGCAGATGCAAATGAGGATCTCACCATGCACACAGGTATTGTCAGGACTATAGAAGGCAAAGCCAGAGCTCCGCCAGGGTCAGGATAAGCAGATGAGGCTGGGGTGTGTGTGTGTGTGTGTGTGCACATGCGTGTACGTGTGTGTACTTTGAGTTCACCTCTATTTTCTTTCTCCTCTCTCTGTGTTGTTTGTTTTTGTAGTTGTTTTTCCAGACAGGGTTTCTCTGTGTAGCCCTGGAACTCCCTTTGCAGACCAGGCTAGCCTTACTATGTAGCCCTGGCTTACTGAGAACTGCCGTATAGCCTGGGCTGACCTCGAACTTGAAACGATCCTCCTGCCTCAGAGTCCTAAGTGCTGGTTACACATATAAGCTATGAGTCTCTGTTTTTCTTAGAGACTTGTTTGTTTGTTTGAGACAAGGTCTCAAAGGCAGGCGGATTTCTGAGTTCAAGGACAGCCTGGTCTACAA
>NC_034595.1:91978356-92029312 GCF_900095145.1 Mus pahari
GCAGCCACTCTGGGTGGCTCATGGTCACCTGTAACTCCAGACCCACAGTTGACAGCTCTGGCTTCTGGGAGTACACATGCCCACATGCACACAATTAAAAAAAAAAAAAAATCATCTTTTAAAAAGTCTCTACCAGGGCTGGGCATAGTAATGTATGACTTCAATCCCAGCACTTATAAGACCAGGCCAGGCAGATCTCTGAGTCTGAGGCCAGCCACATCTACAGAGTAAGTTCCAGGACACCCAGGGCTACACAGAGAAACCCTGAATTGATAAATACATAGGTAGATATATTTTTAAAGGATTGTCAGGCTGGAGATGGCTCAGATATTAAGAGCACTGACTGCTCTTCCAAAGGTCCTGGGTTCAAATCCCAGCAACCACATGGTGGCTCACAACCATCCATAATGAGAACTGATGCCCTCTTCTGGTGTCTCTGAAGACAGCTACAGTGTACTTACATATAA
Source organism: Mus pahari (assembly GCF_900095145.1). NCBI lineage: Eukaryota > Metazoa > Chordata > Mammalia > Rodentia > Muridae > Mus > Mus pahari. The sequence continues at coordinate 91,978,824 of NC_034595.1, forward strand.
TAATATTTATTATCTTTGGGCCAAAGTGAGCGGGGCTGGGGTGAGCAGAGGTTCTGAGTTGAATTCCCAACTATATGATGGCTCACAACCATCCGTACAGCTGTAGTGTTCATATATATATAATAAATAAATCTTTAAAAAACGAATTGTCTCTAGGATAGCTGGGTTGTTCCTGTTCTTCCCTGGCATGCACCGTGCCTGGGTTCATTCCCAACAAGAGGCAACCAACCAGTAGCAAACAGCTCAGAACAGGACTTAGAACAGAATTCTAGAATGGTCTATAGCCACATGTGGCAATCGGGGCACTTGAAATGTGGCTAGAGTAACAAATGATTTTTTTTTTTTTTTTGGTTTTTTCGAAACAGGGTTTCTCCGTATAGCCCTGGCTGTCCTGGAACTCACTCTGTAGTCCAGGCTGGTCTCGAACTCAGAAATCAGCCTGCCTCTGCCTCCCGAGTGCTGGGATTAAAGGTGTGCGCCACCACCGCCACTGCCCGGCTACAAATGATTTCTTATTTCCTTGAAAACTGAATTTTCCCAGCTGGCTGGTGGGAGCCCTCGGGCCGGAAGGCCTGGCTGGCGAGGCCCAGCGCCTCCTGCTGGCCCCTCGGCCCCCACGCACCTGCTTAGGAGCTCGTTGGCACTGCGTAGGCGCTGGGCCTCGCGCCGTGCATCCTCTTGGGCCTGGGCTGAGGCTGCTGTCTGGTCCCGCAGGCGCTGTAGCTGCTCCTCCAGGCCACGCCGCTCGCCCTCACTGTCACTGAGCTGCTTGCGTACGGAACCCAGCAGTTCTTGGCTAGCTTCATAGCGCCCACGCATGTCCTGGGGTATGGGAGTGGTGGAGTCTGGAGAAGCCCACTCACTCTCTCCTAAGAGCTCCATAACACTGGGCGAGCCTGGGGCAGCGGACATCACCCCCTCACACACACACACACTGTGCCCACACCTCCCTGTGTCCCCTGGGTCTGACAAACCGCCCAAGAACACCCGCCCCTAGACACTGACTCCACCCACAAAGGCCCGGCCCCGCCCCCTCGTGTCCTCCGGAGTCACCGCCTCTGCTAAGCTTTCTTTAGCCTAGGCTCAGATTCCTCCTCCCAGACTTGTCTGAGGGTCCTAGCCCCAAGTTTTATCCCCTTTTCTTGGGCTCTAGCCCCATTCTGTGGCATTCCCAGCCATCCAGGCACTCCGGACTCTGGTTCTTTCTAGAACTCTCTATCAGCAGCTATGTCTCAGGGCCCCGGCCCCGCCCCCTGGGTCTCTGGCTACCTGGACCTGTAGCTGGCGCTTGTGCAGGGCTGAGTGGATCAGCGTGAGTGTGGAGGAGTCAGAGCAGGCTGGGGACAGGCCTCGGCGCGGAGAACGACCTCGACCCGGAGAATGCCGCGGTGGGGTCGGGGTCCGCTGGCCAGAGAGTCCGCGCAGGCTGCCGTCAGAGGTGTCCGCGGTGCGCTCTGAGCTGCTGAGCTGAACACCACTCTCAGTGTCAGATAGGGCAGCCTTGGGAGAAGGAGAAAAAAGCTGTGGGGGGTAAGCTGGTCACAGGCATGGACGAGGCAACCTGACACTTGCCATAAGCCCCTTTCCCCAAGAAGCCTTCCTGAGTCATACCCACCAGTGTGCAGCCTGCCAAGCGAGACCCTCCCTCCCGTTCACTGCCCTTCAGTGCCCCCACCCACTTCCCCGTTCATCCCAAAGTTCCAAGGCATGTGGGAGAGGGGGAGGGGGGTCTCAGAAATGCCTGGCCAGCCCCATGTGGGCTGTAACCATACCTGTGCCAGGTCCCTCAGGGTCTGCTGCAGCCCCTCTCCATCCTCAGTGTCCAGGGTTGTCTGTTCCTGAAGCCGCAGAGACTCCTAGCGACAAGAAAGATTGGTCACAGTCATGCTAAAGTATGAAGTCGCTCCTTCCTGGCGCCCTCTGATAGCACTTAGGGACATGCCACACAGGCTCGCTGCCCTCACGGGACAGTTGAGGCCCAGAGGTGCACAGTACTCTGTCCCAGTCATCTGACCTAGTGAGGAAGAGCCCAAGATGCCCTACAAAGAATGTGTGGAGCCCAGGCAGTGCCCTGGGGGTATGTGTCTCCTGGGGAGCAGTGGGCTTCCCCTGGGCCCCCAAGAGGGAATCCAAACCTTGACTCCCCACATACTGGACTGGAGGCCCTTGGGCTTTGGCTTCCTCAACTGTGTAATGGTTCACTGCAGAGAGGGTGGAAGGGGACAGAGGAGGTGAATGCCACTGTGCTCAGCCTGACGTACACCGTGAGGGCAGCACCCAGTCCAGATAGGACATTTAACATGGCCCAAGCAGCCTGGCCCTCAGGCAGGAGCCATGGATCGGGCTGGAGCCACATCTTACCAGGGCCTCCAGCTTGTCAGAGAGGGTCCTGTTGACCTGGTCCTTCTCTGTGTTCTGGTTCTGAAGATGCTCCACAGACTGGGCCAGCTCTGTCACTCTGGAGGAAAGAGCACAAGAGGTGAGTAGGGGATCTGCCGCTGCCCCTCAAGCTCACCCGCATATGTCTGTGTTCTGAAACTCCTCAAGGACCCTGGGATCTACCTTCCCAGGGATGGGACCTGGAGTAAGTCACTTCTCGCCTGGGGACCTCTGATTTCTTAGCTAAAACATGGGGATGGGGTTGCAGCTGCCTCTCACGGGAGAGCAGTGAGGCTCGGCCAGGAGGCAGGAGTTAGGGGTCACACACGTCATCAGAGGTCAAACACAGAGCCTGGGAAGCTCATCCTAGCGCCCCAGGGAAGGGCCCAGCCCTGGTAAACACGGTCCCGAGGCTCCAGGTGACCCCTCTGCAGGGGAGTCAGCCGTGGACCGGCTGCTCCCACCCACCTGGCATTGAGATCGGCCTTGTCCAGGTCACTCTGCACCTGCAGCTGGGCCAGGTCCTTCTCCCGGAGCAGTTTGGCTTGTAGCTGCTCCTCCAGTTGGGCCTGCAACAGCTTTTGCTTCTCCAGAGCTGCCTCCGCCTTGCTCTCAGCCCGCTGCAGGCTGGCACTCAGTCCCAGGCCCAGCTCCTGGACAGCCCGGGATGTGCGGACGAGCTCCCCTCCCAGCTGCAGCAGGTCCCTGAGGAAGAACACAACAAGGGGGTGTGGGGGGTGGCCCCCATGTACAAATCAAAACTGCCCTGCCCTGTGACACTGTCACTATCAGAGCAGGGAAACAAAGTCCAATGGGAGGGAGGCCACGGGGAAGTCAGCCTGGCCTACACAGCTGATGGGAGGGAAGGTAAGTGGCTAGGGCCCCAGTGGAAGGCACCTAGGAAAAGCCTTTGCATCTATGACACAGCTTCTATAGGCCCAGCACGAGGCAACTGCAGATGGTTCATGTGGCACAGCAGGAGCAGCAATCCTGATGATGCCAAACATCCATCAAAAGAGAGATCACAAGCCGGGCGTGGTGGCGCACGCCTTTAATCCCAGCACTCGGGAGGCAGAGGCAGGCGGATTTCTGGGTTCGAGGCCAGCCTGGTCTACAAAGTGAGTTCCAGGCCAGCCAGGGCTACACAGAGAAACCCTGTCTCCAAAAGACAAAAAACAAAAGAAAAAAAAAAAAAAAAAAAAAAAAAAAAAAAAAAGAACAAGCTGAGCCAGGTGGAGGCACAAGCTTGCCACTCAAGTTCTCAGGAGGCAGAGCAGGAGGCTAGCATTATGGGCTAGCCTGGAATACAGAGTGAGACCCCCGTCTTCAAAAACACTGGGTGTGGGGGCAGTGAGATGCCCTATGTGTAAAGGTGCTTGCTGCCAGGTCGCATGACATGGTGGAAGGAGAGAGCTGACTCACAGAAGTCGTTCGAGGCCATCACACATGCACACTCACACAAACACACACAAACAAATTGAAGAAGAAATGATAAAATTATACAGAGTATATACGCCAAAAGACAAAAGGGGTGTGTGACAGACAGACAGACAGACAGACAGGGAGTGGAGTAGGAGAAAGCTGCTTTATTTGCTTTATAAACTAACCCAGGAAGGTTAAGAAACATAAGAAACTGGGGGTCCTCACTTGCCCTGGGGGGAGGGGTCACATTAAAGGGAGGGCAGACGTCTCACCAGCACCGTTTTGAAATGGGGACCCCAAGTATGTGCCCTACCTAGCCAAGGGGAAAATAGGGAGGCCAAGACAGGAGGGTTCTCAGCGAGTTTGAAACCAGCCAAACTCCAGGCCAGCCAGAACTACATAATGAGATCTGGTCTCCAAACAAACAAACAAACAAACGTGGTTTCCATGCTAATAAAAAACAAGGCCCACTTTAAAGTCCCAACGTGGGCTGACGCTCTGCATGAACTGCAGTTCTGAGTACCCAACAGCAGGGGGCAGGCAAGTGCAACGGTACACAGACATGTGCCCCGGGCCAGGGGCTCCTGTGGGGGACAGTACACTGCTGAGGCTCTGAGTCTTGCCAAGAAAACAGCGGTCTGTGACATAGCCACCGATCTGTGGCAGGCAGGCTCACATAAACACAGGACAGCAAAAGCTAGACTTCGGGAACCCCTGAGGACAACTGGCTGCTTCCTGAATGGATAAAGAGACTTAAGAGACCCAAAGGAAAAAAATGTAGCCAGGTACGGTGGGTGACACAGACCTGTAACCCCAGCACTTGGAAGAACAAGATCCAAGCACGAGGCTGGAGTCTCACTCATGCAGAGTCCCAGGTTCAATCCCCACAGTACATAACCCTGGCACACTAGCACACGCCTGTGATTCCAGCACTCAAGTGGGAACTGGACGATCAGGAGTTTAAGGCCATCATCCTCTGTACAGTGAGGATCTGACAGCCTGGAATCCATAAGACTCTAAGAAGAAAAAAAAAGATTCAAAACTTTAAAAATCTGGTGGGCGGGGGCTGGTGAGATGGCTCAGTGGGTAAGAGCACCCGACTGCTCTTCCGAAGGTCCGGAGTTCAAATCCCAGCAACCACATGGTGGCTCATAACCATCTGTAACAGATCTGACGCCCTCTTCTGGACTGTCTGAAGACAGCTCTGGTGTACTTACATACAATAAAAAAAAAAAAAAAAATCTGGTGGGCATGGTAATGTCTGCCTTTCATCCCAGCAATCAGAAGGCAGAGGCGGGTGGATCTCTGAATTTAAGGCTAGCCAGAGCTGCATAGTGAGATGATATCTCGAAAAAAAAAAAATTTAAATCCTCATTTGTGAATATCTATGGCTCCTCATCCAAACAAGCTATGATAACAAAAAGGTTTCAAGTCCGAACTCAGTTACTCTCTGCTGTGTGACCTGAGATGGTCACTCAACTTCTCTGACCTTCCGTGTGAAATGGGGGAGTAGAAGAGTCCCTGTCTCAGAGCGGCCCTGAACGCGGTAGGAAGAGCATAGTCCAGCTGAGCCCCAGCAAGGCCTCTTCCTGCCAGCTGCCTCTGCATCTGCAGTCGGCCCACCCGGGGCAGGACCCACCCCGCGCTCCCCAGCAGCCAGGCCTCACCTCTCTGTGCCCATCTTCACCTCGCTGGCCAGCCGTCGGAGCCCCATGACCTGCCTCCAGAGGCGGAGCAGGCGGCTGTGCTCGCTGCTGAAGTAGGCGTTGAAGGACTAGGGAGAGAGACGCTAGGGTCACTGATGCATGCCTGCCCCAGGGCCCTGCCAGCAGGGCCTAAGAGAGGACCTGTGTCTTCCCGAGAAGCAGAAAGCACCCAGAGCCCGAAGAGACCTCCCAGCCGCCAGGGAGTGACCAAGGCCAGCTCTCCCAAGAGGGCCGGAACCACTATGGTCAGGTTCCCCGTCTCTCTCTGGACTTGACTGAACCCCTGCAAGGACACCCCACTGCCTAGCTCTCCCTCCAGCCCCCACTCACCTCTTCCTCGCGCCTCCACACCGCCTCCCGCTGCTCCAGCTCCTTACAGCTGCGGGTCCAGTCACTGGTTACCTTGCGTATGTCCTCGCTCAGAGCCTGGTTGGCCAAGTTGGCCTGGTCCAGCTGCTCTCTCAGCATAGCATTCACCTGGGCCAGGCTGGCACTTCTGGGAGGGGTAGGGGGTGTTCAGTGGACACTTGCTCATTTATCCAGGGTGCCCGCGGGCTATCCCATACCCTCACCTCTGCTGTTCCTCCTCCAGGCGCAGAAGAGCGCTGTCCAGGTCCTGGCTGTGTTCTGTGTCCTGGGTGAGGAGGAGGGGAGTCAGGACGAGCGGGCGGGAGGCGGGAAGGTCTATGCCTGCCCCATCCTGTCACCCACCCTCAGTCGCTGCTGCTCCAGCTCAGTGGACCTGTTCAGCAGCTGCTGCTCCAGCTCTGAGCACTGCTTCTTGTACTGCAGGATCTGGCAATGCGTAGGAGGCAGTGTGAGCCCAGAGGGGAGGGCCAGGTGAAGCGGAGTGAGGGCAGGGGTTGGGGTGGGCAGCCCTGACCTTGGCCTGCAGCCGCTGCACTAGCTGGGCCTGCCGCTGCTGGCCCTCCTGGTAGGCCTGCAGCTTGCGCCGGTAGGAGGCCTGCTCCTCCTGCAGCTGCCTCCGCAGCTCCACGCTCTGCCGCACCAGCCCTCTGGGCTCCTGTGCCTCCAGCTCCCCAGTTTCCAGCCGCACAGCCTGCTCCAGCTGCAGGGAAGGGCCCTGGTGAGAGTCCTGTGCCTCCTGGGAAGCGGGCCCAGACCCACAATGCCTTGCAACCTGATGGCCATGCACTCTGAGAAGCAGTTACAGGCAGGTAGGCCCACGATGCCGTGCACATGAGCATACAGATGGGGAAGGCATCGGCACACAGACAAGGTAATGCACACAGAGGTATACAGAGCATGGCACACAGAGAGGACATGCTTGGGCACACAGGGCAGACATGGGCACACAGATAGGATATGCTTGGGCACACAGATAGGACATACTTGGGCATGCAGGGCAGACATGGGCACACAGATAGGACATGCTTGGGTTTATAGAACAGGCACAGATGCGCAATGCAGACATGAGAATATATGTGGGGTGGGCACAGGCACACACTGGTGAAGAAGAAACGGTAACAAAGGCTGGCTATGTGCACATGGATAGGGTGGGCATGGGTATACAATTAGAACAGTTACAGCACAGACAGGCCAAGCAGGTACACACAAGAGACAAGCATGCACATGTGCAGTAGACCTGCAGGCAGATGGTGAAGCGCCCACCCGCTCCGTGCACGCAGCTACTCCTTCAGAACAGAGTCATCCCACTATGGTTTCTGCCTCAGACTGCCGCCAGGTCTCCCGACCCCTCTTCCTTTCCCAAGGCAAGCTCAGGAAAGCCTGGATTTTAGTTCCCCACTGGATTTTAGTACCTAGGACAGTGGCTGTGGGGTGGGATGGCTCACACCCATGGACTGTTTGAGGTCACTGAACTAACAATGTCAGTTCATGTGAATCTACTCAGAGCAGAGGTATCAATACAGAAGATCCGAGCTCACAGAGCACCTGTAGCGCACACAGGGAGTCTAGACCACCCCAGGCTGACAGAGGAGCCCCAGTAAACACAGCCTTAAGATCCATCTGTATGTGCCCTACCTAGCACCTGCTGTGCCCCTCACCCCAATCTCCCTCACCTCACAGGACTCCTGTCTAACTTCTTCCACTTCAGCTATTGTGCAGCGTACCAGTGCCGGAACCCTGGGCACCCAGAGGACTCTCCACCAGCTCCCTCAACCCTGTCTGGGTACCTGATGGTCCTGGCTGCTTTTTCTGGGGTACCCCAGCTTCTAGCTGTCAGGGAAAGGGGCTGAGGGGGGAAAGGCCAAAGATGAGCACACTTAGGGTCATGAACACACACAGGGGACCTATCCCTAGCCCAGATGACCAATGCTAACCCACGCTTACCATTCATTTCCCAAGCACCCAGGATGACTAGCAGGATCCTCAATCACACACACACACACACACACACACACACACACACACACACACACACGTTAGGGTCACCAGTCAAAGGGAAGCCAGCAGGACGGGAGGGCCTTTCTTACCCACACTAACCAGAGGCCCAGGTTAGGTCAGTGGCCCTCCAGGCCTACACTAGTCCAGTACACCTGGTAGATGCTGAGAGCCACCCACAGTGATACTGGTGGGCAGGGTGACTGTGTCCCCTGGGATGACACCAACAGGAAGGGGGTCAGCACAGTCCACGGGGCTGCACTGTGAGCTGAGGCTGCTAAGGGAGGTGGCAGCAGGAACTTCCTCTGTGTCAATGCCCACGTCTGTTGCATAGCCCTGGAAGGTGTGTGTGTAATGCGTCGGTGAGTGTGGCTCACCCTGCATGTCTTGTATGCACTGGGTGCGTGCTAACATCTGGTATCTGGGCTTTCTCATGCTTCTGGATGAGGTGCATCTGGATAAGGTCTTCGGGGTGGTGCAGGCACTGTGTCCATCTGTGTCCACCAGGACATAAGCTTGTGTATCTGTGTATGCCAGAGGGACGTGGGGAGGATACTCTGGGCTCCGTGGGTCACAGGTGGTGGTAGTGACTGCACTTGCACATGTGTGCATGCCTTTGTGGGCTGACCGATAGCTCATGCTGGCTTCTGTTCTCTTGTTGTCTGTGTGCAGCCAGCCAGGAGACATGCAGAATGTGCTGTGCTGTTGGTTATGGTATGCGGCGATGCTGTGATTGTCCACCCAGGTGTTTCTGTACCAGGGCAGGACTGTATGTGCTCTGGCTACATATAGTCTGAGTATGTGATGGTGTCTAAGCCCTGGCTGTCCTGGAACGCACTCCATAGACCAGGCTGGCCTTGAACTCAAGAGATCCTCTTGCCACTGCCTCCAGTGCTAACAGCATGCACCACCACCTCCCAGCTGGGTGGGTTTGTCTCTATGTGTTGTGTTCTATGTGGGTCTAGTTGTGGTCTGCAATGTGTGTATTTACACATGTGACACAGGCACTGTTGGCTTCTGTAGTATGGAGGGGTTTTGAGCAGTGACTAGGGACTCCACCTGCTTCCCCAGTGCTTGCTGCCAGGCTACTCCAGGCCAGACCTCACCTCTCTCCACAAACTCTGCCCTTTACAAAACAGCCTTTCCATCTGACTTGCAGTTCCATTAGAAAGGAAGCTGCCCCAAGAATGGATAAAAGTAGTTTACTGTCTCCCTTAGCAACGGTTGCTCTCCTGCCCCATTAGCTCACTAAACCCAGGTTGCCATGGACACATAGGGGAGGGGGAGGACTCAGGGAGTCTGTTCTCTATTGCCAAGGGATAAGGCCACTCTTTCCCATGAATCTCACTACACCTGTTTCTTGGGGACACTGAGGACCTGGGAGGTGCCCTTGGGAGTCCTGCCTCAGTTTGTCCACAGGACATGCAATGACCAGAGCATGAATCCTGGCCCTCGTTCCACTCCCTATCCTGGGGAGGTGTGGGGTTTGAAGGATGTAAACAACCTCACTGAATTGCCCCCAACCTAGTCTACCAGGCCAGTGTGGCCACAGGACACGAGTCATCTACAGGCACAGGTTGACGTATGTGCCATACAACCACAGCCCTGGATGGGTGTGGTCTATCTAGCTCCACCACTGGGCCTCAGTTTCTCTGACTAGGTCCTTACACTCTCTGTGGACCCCCCCGCCCCCCGGAAAGGTCATTTTCATGCGATCTCTGCTTCCAGGTGGGGTCTTACTCACACTGTCTCAGGCACACAAGAATCAGAAACGCACCGGGCGGTGGTGGCACACCGGTGCCTTTAATCGCAGCACTTGGGAGGCAGAGGCAGGCGGATTTCTGAGTTCAAGGCCAGCCTGGTCTACAGAGTGAGTTCCAGGACAGCCGGGGCTACACAGAGAAACCCTGTCTCGAGGAAAAAAAAAAAAAAAAGAAGAATCAGAAATGCAGGCTGTGTGTACCAACATCTGAGGGGAAGATCTGAACGGACACAGCCCCCAGCCCCGCTGCAGACCACATGGAAGAGAAGGACTGCCTACCTATCCTACCCTCCCTTGTCAATCAGCGGCCAGTGTGAGTGTCAGTTGCTGAAGTTGGCACCTAAAAGGCAGTCTCCAGGGGACTGGCACTGTGTCCTGGGTCAAGAAGGGTCTAGACTGCAGGAGGCTAGTTGTGGCCCATCAACAGTACCAACCCTGTCCCTGCACCCCCTGTGGACTCTAAGAAATGAATTCTGTAGTGTTCTTGAAGCTAGGGGACCCCCCATGGGCTCCCCACTCTGCTCTTTAGCAAGCCCCAACAAGTCAAAGGCAGAGGTGAGTTTGAGCAGACCAGGACATGGGCACACCCCACCACCAGAGGGTGTTCAGAGATATACAGGATACAATACAATATGCAGGCTTCCATACAGACAGGACCTCCCACGAGCATACACTGGACCCTACAGCAGCTAGCAGGCTCTCTACCACCCCCAACACAAAGGCAATATACAGTCCTGGCCTGGGAGCCACGACACCAGGATTCTTGTCTTAACTGGCTGTGACACAGGTCATAGTTCTCCTTTTTGAGCTCTCTGGATCTCTATTTTCTCCTTGGTTAAATGGGCATCATCAACTTTGGTACACTAAATATTGAGCACATTTCTGGCACACTGGAGGCTTTCCACATAGGGAGCTACTATTACAACCTTTATCCCACCCATCAGTACACACTCCATCCTTCACCCACCCACTTCTATATACCTTCAACCGCCTTCAGTTCCCTCCCGGTTGCCATGCGCTCAAGGCCATTCTAGTTGGCAGCACTTCAGTCTAAACCAGATATCTATCCTCCTGAGGCCTGTGGGCCTGGTCAAGGCACCTCCCTCCCCGACCCAAGCCGGGCCGCAGCACCCACCCTCTCATTGACAGCATTGTACTTGATGGCCAGCTCATCCCGCTCTGCGCGGCTCTGGGCCAGTAGGTCCTCCACTCGGGATAGCTCCTGCTGCAGCAGCTGGTTTTCCTCCTGCAGCGACAGCAGTGAGGCCATCTCTGGGACCTGGAGTGGGGCTGACAAGGGACAGGAGCTGAGGTTGACTTCTGGCTAGCGTGGAGGGGCACTAGCCCCCACAGGTGTTCTACTCATTCCTGAGACAAGAAGGTGAACGGAACCTGGGAAGAGCCCAGGTGTGTGTGGCTGCAGCACCCGGGGGCCAAGAAAGCTGGGAACAGGAAGGTCGGCAAAAGAGGCCCAGAGCTAGATTTGTGTACAAACAACTACAGCCCTGTGGCCACATCCCCAGAACATACAGGAGGAAGCCTCTAGCTAGGAGTCAGGAGAATGTCTTTCTGCACCCACCCACTCTCAAGACACAAAGCCTTTCTGAGCAATTTTCTAACCTATTCAGGTCTCAATTTTACTCATCTGTTAAATGGGTAGACTAATGTTAGCCCCATGGTACAGCTTTACTCAAAGGCTGGAATTCTCATCCCTTTGCTTTGTTTCCTTGTTTTTGAGATAAGGTCTTCCCTAAGCATCCTGGGCTGCCGTGAGACCCATGATCTCCTCCTCCACCCCTCAAAGGCTGAGATTTTAGGCAAGCACCATCACACCCAGTTCTCTCAGGACCTCAGAAACTACGGTGTAAGTCAGTGGCAGCTAGCTTGTAACTTTCACCCTGAAAAACACGGGCACACACTGCAGGCCTTCTAGCCTTTGGGGGGGTCGTTAAGCCTCCCCACCTCTGGGGAGTCACAGCATCCCTCAAAGAGGGCTGTCCACTCAAAGAGACAACCCCGGCCTGATGTGCAGTCAGGACTGGATTACAGCAGCCATACAGCTGCCAGCGCTCCACGCCACTAACGAACCAGCTGGCCTTATGTCCAGGCACTCGGGCTGCACAACCAAGTTATGCATGCTGCACCCCAGGAGGACCTGTGGCCGGCAGTTTTTGTGCCTAAGTCATTAGGCCTCTATGAGAGCCTGGTCTGAGCTGCCCCCCAACCCCATCCCTTAGCCTCAGACAGCTCACCCATCCCCGGTAGGAAATTCAGGATCTGGTGTTCAAATCTGAAGCAGTGAGTGGAAAGGGCTAGCCCCGCCCTCTCCTAAAGCTGTGCCACATGGGGAGTAAATACAATATAACTGCATCTCAGGCTCTGTCTGCTCCTCCATCACAGAGCTGTGTCTGCCTCCCTATGTGCATTCAAGGAGTAGGGGCTGGGGCTGAGGACGTGGATCAGCACATAAGGGCACTTGCTACACACAGCATGAGTATATAAGTTCAAATCCCAGCACCCATGTACAAAGCTGGGCACGGCCCCTCGGACACCTGTAACCCAAAAGTGACTTGGCAAAGAGCTGGGAAAATCGGCAGGACTTGCTGGCTGGCAGCCCAGCTCCAGGCTGTGTGAGATCCTGAGGTAAGGGAAGAGGTGAAGAGCACCAGAGCACTTCTCTGTCATCCTCCTGCTCACAGGAAATGTATCTGTACACACGTGTGCATGAGCCACACATTACAACATACATGTAGGCACGCACGTATGCGCATACTCACGGACACACACACACAGAGCACTACACTACACAGCACCATCTGTGTCCCTGCTGCTGAGAAGGGAGAAGGACCTCGACAGGGTAGGGAGGTGGTACCTGGGGTCTCAGGCCGGCAGAGGTTGCTGGTGATGACCTCCCTGGCACAGGCAGGCAGGCTGGCTCCCTGGAAGTTCCGGGCTGGGTTCTGCACACTCGGGCTCTTCTCTTGGTTTGGCCCCAGGACACAGCTCTCCAGAGACTGTGAGAAAAGAGAGTTTTCAGGGATCCTAGACCCCTGACTTCCTGGCCTGAGAGTTGGGCAAATCCTGTGGCCCAAGTCCTAGAGAAACTAGGAAACTGCAGAGAGCGTCTGCTAGGTGTCTCTCCTAGCGCTGGGCCCCAGGCAGGACCTGAAGGGCAGAGAAGGTAGGAGGGTGTTGCTGTGCCAGAGCCCAGTAATCCCTAAAGTCCCAGAGGGGCCCTTCCCCCACCGCTGTGCACTGGGATTAAGGAGTCCCAGGACTGGCCTGCAAACTGCGACCCCTGCACACTTACCCACACCTCCTCCTATAAGGTTGGTTCTTCTGCCCTGCCCTGTCCTGGACAGGGTGGACATGGCCCTCAAGACCCACCTGGATCACAATCTCCAGTGCCAGCTGAGCCTGCAGAGATTCTGCCAGCCCCAGGCTCATGGAGGGGGGGTCTGTGGGTACTCCACAGCCCCCCTCCCCAAAGTACGGAGGTCGAAGGTCGTCTCAGCTGCATGCACCAACGCACTAACACGCACTAACACACCAAGGCCAGGCTGCTGGGCTGAGCAGCCCAGCAGATTAAGCTTAAATCCGATGGTGCCCCCACGTGACCACGCAGGGGGTGGGGAGAGATTCAGATTCAGATGGGAGAGGAGGGGAAGAGCAGCAGGAAGCAGAGGTGCAAGAGGAGGGAGGGCCCAGCCAGCACTCAGGGAGGAGACTGTGAATAGCCGAGGACAGTGTGTCCTCACCCCCCAGGCTGTGTGCACTGCAGCATTACAAGCCTGGCTGCCCGAGGCCAGAGTCCCTAGCTTACAGAGCATCTTCCCTGACCCGGAACGGGCAGGCTCACGTGGTTTGCTCAGAACCCATTTGCAGCCTGCTGCTAGGCAGAGAGATGCTTGTGCACTACAGGTTGGAGGCAAAGAAAAGAAAGCAGGCACTCAGACTAGGAACTGAGCCCGTCCAAGCCCCACCCCCGGCTGTGTCCCAGCATCCTCCTGTGTCAGAGCAGGCACCATTGAGCTCCTGGGAGCAAAGCATTTGCCCATCCACAGCACACAACTGGGTGCCAGTTCACCCAGGGAACACTGGGTAAACATTGTCTTCACTCAGGAGAAAACTCAACGTGCACAGTCCCTGGACCCCCAAAGTCCGAGAGCAGTTTTCCTCCCAGAAGCAAGGAGGCTGTGTGGCACAGGGAGGCCCAGAGTTGCTGGCCTGTCATGTGTTAACAGTATGGTCCTGGATAAATCACCTCTCCTGGCCTTAGTTTCCATATCTGTAAACAAGAGCAGGGTCTTTGTGGGAACTAAAATGTTCTGGAAGCAGGGGGGGGGGGTTCAGAGGCCTACGGGGCAAGGTTGAGTTCACAGTAGCTCACTGTAGCACTAACTGCTGGCTTCTACTCTCCAGGTCCCTGAGTTCTAGGGTGTGTCAAGTTCATCTGATCCTCCTATTGGCCTATTTCCGGATGAGCAAAACAGGGCTCAGAGGGGTAGAAGTCTCACCTATTCAAGGTGACATGCTATGGAGTATGACGCTCACCTCCCCTTAAGCCAAGCAGACTCCCCAAAATGCCTAAAGGGCAAAGATCTTCAAGAGCTGCTGCCGTATACAAATCAGACAGAAGGATTCGGTAGGCGCTGCATACACACACTTTAGTCCTGACTGGATCGCTCCTTCCAAACTAAGGAATCCATACCGCAAATGTTTCCAACGTACACCTGGTCAAGAAGGTGGGCACCACCAAGCTGCTGTGGAGGTCTGGAGGCTACCAAAGCGCAGAGAGAGAGGGGGAGAGCTTTACAGAGACAGGCTGAAGAGAGAACAAGCTAGACATAGGTGAAGAGAGAACAAGCCAGAGAAAGAGGAGGAGCCAGAAGATTAGAACAGATTGCCAGAGTTAGTATGAGGCCAAGCAGAGCAATTCAGTCAGAAGCTGAAAGAAGCCAGTTTGAACCAGTCAGTGTAGGGAGAAGTTTCGAGCCAGAACAGTTGACCAACCAGCCAGAGTTCAGAAAGAGCTAGAAAGGGTAAGCTTATTCCGCAGTAAGTCTCAGAGGCTGAGAACACTCTAGGCCTAGATAAGATTGTATGGAGGCTGGAGGCTTCCAGGACTGGGCTCAGGTTAGCAGTAAGCCTCTGAGATAATTAGATCAGGAGAACAAAAGATACACTTGTCCCTTCCAGAACTCTTGGTGAAATGTGGTCCCGGATGTAAATGTTGAGAGGTAATGGGACCTTTAAGAGGGGACTAGGTCAGAGGGACTGACACCTTCCGTAGTTTACTTATATCACGAGTGTGGGTTGAAGCAGGTATGGCGGATCAGGTCTGTCATCCTAGCACTTTGGAAGCAAAGGCTGAAGAATCATCTTGTGTTTGAGGCCAATCCTAGCTACATTACGAGAGATAGATGACGCAGTAGTTAAGAACCCGGCTGCTTTTGCAGAGGACCTGGGCTCAGTTCCCAGAACCCAGAACCCAGAACCCAGCTAACAACAGTTCCAGGGGGAACCGATGCCCTCTTCAGGTCTCTGCAGGCACCAGGCATGCATAGGGTTTGCAGACATGCGTGTAGACATCACTTATACATAAATACATACACATATACATAAGGTGGGGTGCTTCAGCAGTCAAAGCACTTTCCACAAAAGCACAAGGGCTGGTGCTCTGATCCCCGGCACCTATGTCATACAGGGCGTATTGGATAGTTTTCTGTCAACTTGACACAGCTAGAGCTAGCTGAAAGGAGGGGACTTCAGTTGAGAAAATGACTCTAGAAGACCCTCTGTAGGACATTTCCTTAATCAGTGATGGATGGGGGAGGGCCCAGCCCATTGTGGGTGGTGCCATCCCTGGACTGGTGGTTCTGGGGTCTATAAGAGAGCAGGCTGAGCAAGCCATGGGGAGCAAGCCAGTGAGCAGCATTCCCCCATGGCCTCTGCATCAGCTCCTGCCTCCAGGTTCCTGCCCTGCTTGAGTTCCTGTCCTGGCTTCCTTCTATGATGAACAGTGATGTGGAAATGTGAGCCAAATGAACCCTTTCCTCCCCGTTTGCTTTGGGTGTGGTGTTTTGTCACACCCACAGTAACTATGGTAACTGTAACTAAGTGGGTGTGTCTGCCCACCTCTAATCCCAGCACTCAGGAGGAGGAGACAGGGCCTCCTCAGATCAAACTGGATCACTAGACCAGCGGAATCCCTGACCTTGGTTCAGCAGGAGACCTTGCCTCAGTATGTTAAGAGGAAAGCGACTGAGGAAGACATCTGGCATCGACATCTGCAGCACACATAAGTACACCCACACATATGTGAACACACATGCACACATAAATGTACTGCAGACACGCACACATGTAAATAACAATGTAAGGTGGCTGCTGAAGGTTGAGCCCAGCCCTCTGTCCTCTTGCCGGCTTGTCTTCTGTCACAGCCTTGTGGCCACACACTGAGCTCCTATTCTTCAGCATCATCAATTAAGGAACCTTTTCTTTTACAAATTACCAAATCTTAGGGCTGGAGACCTGGCTCAGTGGTTCAGAGCACTTGCTCCTCTTTCAGGGGACCTGGGTTCTGTTTCCAGCACCTACATGGTAACTCTAGTTCCAGGGAGTCTAACACCCTCTGCTGGCCTCTGTAGGTCACAGGCACACATATAATACACACACATATATGCAGGCAAACACTCATACACGTAAAACAAATATAACAAAACAAACTATCCAGTTTTACATATTCTGCACAGCGACAAAAATGAGCTCAGACAGTTGTGACTACTAGCTTGACTCTGAACTGTGATAGCAGGGAGTAGCTCGACTCTAATCCTGGCCAAGCTTCCTCCTGGGCTTTGTCACCTTACGCAAGGGCTTCACCCCTCTTCACCCCCAGTCTGTTTTCTTTTCTGCCACGGACGGGGGAGGGGGGGCTCTGTGGGCCCTCCTCGATCAGAGTCTCAGACAGATGGGCATGGATTCGGATGGGAATTGACACATAGACCCGACAAGAGGGAGTGTGTAGAATCTGAGTGTGTTTTTTCAAATTGAGCATCAAACTTTTATACAGAAGAAAAAAAAAAAAAAAAAAAAAAAAAAAAAAACAAGAAAAACCAGGCGGGACACATCCACAGAGTTACAGTGACACAAAACAAAGGATTGTATACATCAAAAGATGGCAGGGACCAGGCAGGTGTAAAGCTTGTCTTTGTTAAACCCACCTTTTAGCCAGGCCAATGTGTATTCCCTTGTTTGGCTACCCTCCTCAGTAATCACTCTGCAGACTAGCCCTGAGCTATCCTAGCTCTGATCTTTGTTTTTTGTTTTTGTTTTTGTTTTTTTTAAGATTTATTTATTATATGTAAGTACACTGTAGCTGCCTTCAGACACTCCAGANGAGGGAGTCAGATCTCGTTACGGATGGTTGTGAGCCACCATGTGGTTGCTGGGATTTGAACTCAGGAACTTTGGAAGAGCAATCGGGTGCTCTTACCCACTGAGCCATCTCACCAGCCCAGCTCTGATCTTTGTAATGCCTAATTAGTTTCACTGGTCTCTACTAGAAGTAAATTTGAATGTTGATGAATAGGTAACTTTCTCACTGAATTCCTACAGAATTCCAAGCTCGTAGGCTTCAAGGATTTTCTAGGACGTTGGAACACTGGTGGAGGCTCACCTATGATAAAATTCAATCTTTAAAGGCACTTATAACACTGAAAGAGAGCATACACCATACTAACGTGGGGATAGGGTTTGAGTATACGGGTTATGAGAATGCCAAGGTTCCAGGAGGCGGAGTTTCCTTGAAACTCTTAGCCTCCTGAGTGCTTCCAGGCCTCTCGGCCTGTCAAGCAGATTTCACTGAAGTGGGCGTGGCGCTTTTCTGCAGACTGGGGTGCTAATGGTGCCCGTTTCTCCCAGGAGGATCCACCAGCCAGAAAGCATGTCCAGATACGGTCAAGTTCTATCCAACAGAATGTGTCACTTTGGAATGATCAGAAAAATCTCCCCAGGAGGAACTGCCTCCCTCTGTCCTGGCCTGCCAACTGGAAGGACATAACTCTGGGGTCCCAGAGGAGGCCACAGGACGGAAGGCTTGGGTCCTAGGCTCACAGCATAGAAAGCCACCCGCTAACCACCTAGTGGGAAGTCATTTGTAAACCAGCCTTGTGTTAGGTTTGAGGGTCACATGACTCCATGAGCTAGCATTACCTTACGTCCTCCTCCTGAGGTGAACAGGGACAGGCGCTCCTGTTCTTGCTGTTGCTGCTGTAGTATTCACCCCATCCTTTGTAGTCTCTGGTTCTTCCAGGTGACTAGACTTCACACCTTACTTCCTGACTCTCAGCCACTGTCTGGAGGGACAAGGAGATGCTTTGAGCTCATTGCTAGAACCCACTCTTGCTAGGACTCCAAACAAAAAATGCCTTGCCAAAAAAAAAAAACAAACAAAAAACAAAAAACAAAAAAACCCAGCTCCTTAGCAACTGTTCACGAGTCCCAAACACACCAGTTTTTCCTACCACTTACCCCCGACCCATTTTCTCTGGTCGCTGACTAGAAATTATTGAACCAACCTGCCCCTACCTCACGAGAAGGTACCATTCTACGCACTTCACAGTTGGTGACATTCAGCTCAGTGAAGGTAAATAATTTGTTCACATTCACCAGCTCAGAGGAGTTGAAGCCACAGCTGAGACCCAGGTCAGCCGGGTCTCAGGGTGGTTTTGTCTTACTTTGGTTTTTCTTTTTTTTTCTTTTTTTTTCTTTTGGTTTTTCGAGACAGGGTTTCTCTGTGTAGCCCTGGCTGTCCTGGAACTCACTTTGTAGACCAGGCTGGCCTCGAACTCAGAAATCTGCCTGCCTCTGCCTCCCAAGTGCTGGGATTAAAGGTGTGTGCCACCACGCCCGGCACTTTGGTTTTTCAAGACAGGGTCTTAAGTATCTCAGGATCACATCCTACGTCCACCGTCCAAGGGGTGACATTATAGGTGTACACCACCGTACCTGGTTCTTTCAATGCTGGGGACTGAACTCGGGGATTTCTGCTTATCAGGCAAGCTACATCTCCAGCCCTTCTATTTCAAACTTTTAAACAGTAACTGCAGCAGCTGACATTATGTAGCCTTTGTTATGTGCCAGGCACATCCAGGTCTCTAATGTGTATTATATGAGCCACTGCTTCACATAAGCTACTACGATAGCCCCCTAGGGTCTCCTGCTTCCTCTCTGGTCTCTCAGCCCTATTCTACTCCACACAGTAAGATCCTGTCCATCTCTGCTCAAAGCTCCCCACTTGTCCCAGCCTGAAAGGCCTGCTAAGCCTGGCCCCAGCCCACATGTCGCACCTCACACCCTTCTCTTCCCCCACTACACACTCACACTGGCCTTGATTCTTCAAACACACCATCCACGCTCCCACCACACACCTTGGCGCCTGCCATCCTCTCTCGGCCTCTCTCTGTACAAGATGAAGTAAGAGCCACCTGGAGATCAGAGCTGGCTCAAAAAACATCACCTCCTGGGAGAGCCAGCTTGGAGCTCCTGGCTAAAGTGGTCCTTGCTGGTCTTGATTCACTGCTTACACCACTATCTCTACGGAGAGCAGGGAACAAGTCACCTTTGTGCATCACCACCTCCGTGGTGCTAGGGCCTGCAGCTCTGCACACAGCTGCTGAATAAATGAACGAATGAACGAATGAATATGGAGGAGAGCCACAATACAGGCTCACTATCTCTAATCTGAAAACCTATGACTTCCAAATCAATGCCACAAGTGGCCCATACCTAACTTTCTGTGACAAACCACAGTACACCAAGCAAAGATGTGTAAGGCTACTGCAGGCTATGTGGCTAAGATGCTCGTGTGTATTTTGTTTTGATTTGGGTTCTGTGTCCCCCTCCCCAAATCTTTGTATGTATATGTAAATATCTTAAAATTTGTTTTAAATGAAGAATTTCTGGGATACTTAACCTGAACAGGAGACTAATTGGGAGGGAGAATAAATAATCCACTTGACTTTGGCTGTGGGTTGCCATGTCACACACAGCCAAGGGTCACAAGACACAGGTAAATCCATGTCCAGCTTAGGGCGGGAGGGGGGGGGTCCAGGCAAGGCAGTGCCCCCTCAGAGGGCTCACTCAATCCGCAGGACTTGCGTCAGGGGAGGGGAGGAGCTAATGAAGAGAATGAGTATGTGGGAGTCTCCCCAAGGACCCATCCTTATCCTGTGCCAGTCTTAGAGTTATTTGTGAGCTCAACGGGAAAACAGGAAATCTGAAGTAGACAACACTTTAGGGTCTCAACTTTCCAGACAAGTCCAGTTCCCAGGGGACTGGATAGATCAGGGGTGGGGGGACATACATCCCTTCTGCCTTGGGTTTGCTAAAAGAGCAGCTGGCTGGACCCATCCTGAAAACACCTAGGTGAAGATGCAAATCTCTGCACAGGCTCCAGTGGCCTCGCTATTCTGGATCGCTCAGTAATCGCGCTGGACCTCAGTTTGCTGGTATGCGCTTTAGAGAGCCTTTCCCCCGAGATCGGCCAAAGGGAAGAAGAGCATCCCACCGAGGGACGCAGGGCCGGGCCTAAAGGCGCGCGGCTGCAGGTGACCGTCCTCCCCGAGGGCTTCGTGCAGGGGAGCCAGGGCACCCCTGGGAGAGACTGCTGGGCCGCAGGCCCCGGGCCCCAGACAGGGAGACTCCAATGGGGACGTACCGCTGGTGAGTCCCCTTCCCGCCTAGACCTGGCCAAGCCAAGTCCAAAGGGGATCGTCGGGGCGCTGGGAGCCCCCAGGACACCCGCACCACTCCAGAACGCCTCCTTAGCCCGACGCACCCGCCCCGTCCCCGCCCCGCGCACGCGCGCCGCGGCCTCCTACCTTCACGGTCCGCCGCCAAGACCGAGAGGGCACAGGCGTGGGCGGGGCGTGCGCCCGGGGGGCGGGATCAAAGGCGTGGCAGCGTAGAAGGCGGGGTTAGAATGGCGGGAGGGCTCGACCAAAGAGAAAGGCCTCCGCGGCTCAGAGTTGGGGGCGGAGGCTTAGGAGACGGCTCCAACCGGCGAGAGCCGGACCGAGGAGGAGTGAGCGCCTCCTGTTGGAGAAAAGCGGCAAGGACGGAACGTGAGCTTCACGGTGAAGGAAAAAACCGCTCCGCCAAAGGGGCGTGAGGTAACCATGGGCGTGGCTCCGTTGAAGGGGCGTGTCCGAGGCGAAGCAGAGCGCCCGCGGGGTGGAAAAAGGCACTACGGGGCGGGGGATGTGGCCATGGGCGTGGCTCATCGGGGCGGAGGCGGGGCCGGGGCGGAGCGAGCCGGGCTGATCGCAGGAAGGCCCTCTGGCAATGGGCGAGGAAGTCTGGCCGATTGCCCTTCTCCTGATTCTTCCTGATGCCCGCCTTTATTGCTCTGGACCGCCCAGCAGTGGGATGGTCTGAACCTTCCGTAGGACGGGAAGCATCCCAGCCTCAGAGGCTTACCGCTTTGCGGGTGTTAAGTCTCTGCGTTCTGGCCAAACATAGCAGTGGTCCAGGTGGTGGCTATTCACTTCCGGCCCTCAGTCACAGAAGCAGTGCTGGCGGGTTTAAAAATCTAACCCACGGAACAAGACTGCTTTCCTGATGGCGGAGCCCTCCTGCTGAGCACTCTGCCCTTGATTCGTTCACTCGTAAAATGGTGGTGCAGACAGGAGGGAGATAGGGGTTAAGAGCGCTTGTTGTTCTTGCAGAGGACCGAGATTCGATTCCCAGCCCCCACATACTTATAGCAAAACACAGTCACATAAAATAATAATTTAAATCTTAGTTTTAAAAAGGGTGGTGCCCTGATTGTTACCATATCATCCTGCAAGCTCATCTGTCTGATTCTTCTAAATGAAATAAAACAGAGAACCAGATCTCTGAATAGCTGTGTGCAGGAGGCCTGCCCGTGTCTTCAGAAAGAGTTCCTTAGTTCTACTTTGACCCTAGAGTTCAAGGACGGAGTATTTGGCTTGAAAAGGCACCTTTGTCTTTATGGACTTGCATGGGGGGGGGTACTCAGAAAGCTTGTTTTCTTTTTTTTTCTTTTTGGTTTTTCGAGACAGGGTTTCTCTGTGTAGCCCTGGCTGTCCTGGAACTCACTTTGTAGACCAGGCTGGCCTCGAACTCAGAGATCCGCCTGCCTCTGCCTCCCGAGTTCTGGAAGCTTGTTTTCTAAATGGCTTATGCACTCAAGGGAGAGGCAGGCAGGTATCTCTGAGTTTGAGGCCAGCCTGGTCTACATGATGAGTTCCAGAACAGCAAGGGCTATGTAGAGAGAGACCAGGTCTCAAAAAACAAAACAAAAAACTCTAAAGAAGGGCTGGAGAGATGGCTCAGCTCTTCCAGAGGTCCTGAGTTCAATCCCCAGCAACCACATGGTGGCTCACAACCATCTGTAATGGGGTCTGCTGTGTCTGAAGATAGCAACAATGTACTCATACATAAAATAAATAAATCGGTTTTTTTGTGTTTTTTCGAGACAGGGTTTCTCTGTATAGCCCTGGCTGTCCTAGAACTCACTCTGTAGACCAGGATGGCCTCGGACTCAGAAATCTGCCTCTGCCTCCCCAGTGCTGGGATTAAAGGCGTGCACCACCACGCCTGGCTCTGAAGGAATGTTTTGCTGAAGTAGACACAGGAAAGGTGATCTGCTAAAGGAAGCATGTGAAAGGGACACATGATGGATTCTTTGCTAACAACACACATGTATTGGTCTGCCTTATGTTGCATGGTTGTGCTGCATTTGTCGGGACTCCATAGAAACGCACCAAAAAACTTCTGATGGTGTGCTGCAGTTTCTTGCCACCTCCTCGGACTCAGGCTGATTGGATGCCCATGCTGATGGCCATGCTGGAGGACACGTGATATTAGGAGGGTATCAATAGGACTCCACGGAGTGATGGAGGCAGAGCTTGGCTTGCTGGTACAGCCAGCTGTGCAATGCTTGTGGGTATCACATCTTCGCGGATCTTCACTTCCCAGAGAGAGGCACAGCTGAGAAATTCTCCTGCTGTCCCTCTGGGTCCCTCCTGCTCACTTGAGACTGAGGCCTGGCTGTCTCTGCTAGGTCGTGTTACTGCTGTTGTTAATCAGACTCTACTGAACTGGACTGCTGGTGTATCCATTAAGTATCTGCAAGTGGACTGAGCTGACACTACCAACCTGTGAACTGAACTGCCGATTTCCAGACAGATGGAAGTTGCTTCAAAGACCTTTCTAAACAGGTGCACATCCCCAAAATCCTTTTTTTCCCCACTGCCTCTGGTAGGTGGTGGACTACAAGGGAGATTAAAGAGCTTAAGAACCGTCATTTAAAGTACGATTGAAAAAAATTAAAGTTACAACAAGATCTATGGTAGCACTGGCTGATCTAGAATTCCTGTGTAACTCAGAATGGCCTCAAGCTTATGTGGTTTTCCGGTCTTCTGAGTGCTAGAATTAGAAGTGGGTGTTGCACCTGCCATTCTTAAGTGCCTATGTGGCCTTGGCTAGTTCCCAGCTCCTTACAGAGCTGAAAATGCCTTGGATTTCTGATCCTTCTGTCTCTGCCTCCCAGATGCTAGGATTACAGGCTGGGCCACTGTGGCCCAGGGCTTTATGCATAACAGAAGCTAGGCGAGCATTCTCCCAGCTCAACCTCATGCCTCTTCTGCCTGCCTCTTTTGTAGTGACGTAGCTAGAGCCCCAGACCTCAAATCCTACCAAGCTAGAACCCCAGTCCAGAGACAATCACTGCCTCATTTCGACAGAACAGTGCAGGCCCAGCTTTCTGGACTCTCTGTAAGGTTACAGTGTTGGCCAGGCCTGGACCCTCTCTTCAAAGTTTAACTACAAAGGCTCAAGTTCAGTGGCTGTCAGCACCCAGTCTTACAGGCTGCTGCTGCTGGACCATGCTTGGTTTCTCCCTGGCTGTCATTGGCCAGTTCTGGACACAAGACTCCAAAACATTCTTCTTCAAGGCCAACAAAAGAATTTAAAATTTTTCAACGAGGTTACCAAAAAAAAAACAAGAAAAACATATATCATATATATGTGTGTGTGTGATGTGTGTATGATACATATGTGTGTGTGCGTGTGCGTGTGTGCGTATGATCTCCACTCTGTAGCCCTGGCTGGCCTGTAGCTATGTAGATCAGGTTGGCCCCAAACTCAGGGCTCTGCCCTCCAGGGCTCTGCCACCCTGCCCCATGTGCCCCTTCTTGGAAGCTGCAATCTCACAAGCCGTAATCACATAGCACTTGGACCACTGCTGTATTCTATTGCTTCGAATGCCAAACTGCCCCCACCCCACCAAAATCTCAAGGTGGTGCTCCTCAGGTTACATCCCTAATAGCCTTCATCCCTGCCCCACCCCAAAGTGTTTCATCACCGTGGTCCGCAGCGCAGGTCACCCAACTTTAGAGAAGAGTTCCTCCAGATGAAGCTGGGAGGGAGCTAGTGCTCTACCACAGCTCTGCCAGTGAGGCCGCGACACGCGCGGCTCTGACGCCCTCTGCTGGCCTCTACGGGTACAAGGCACATGTGCTGCTCAGACATGCACAAAGGCAAAATATTCTCATACAAAAAAAAAAAAAAAAATTTGCCAGGTGTGGTGGCACATGCCTTTAATCCCAGCACTTGGGAGGCAGAGGCAGGCAGATTTCTGAGTTCGAGGCCAGCCTGGTCTACANAGTGAGTTCCAGGACAGCCAGGGCAATACAGAGAAACCCTGTCTCAAAAAAACCAAAACAAAAAATGAAAACAAAACAAAAAAACCTGTCTCAAAAAAACAAAATAAAAAATTTAAAATCGAGTACAAACTGAGGAAAACACATGACATGACACACGGAAAAAAAAAAACGCAGTGGTCATACCTCCACCTAGGCATCGTCCTAGATCGAGAGCCCTGGTCTGATTCCAGAAGCCGAGTGCGGACTTCAGAATATTTTTACAAATTAAGCAGGGCTGGAGAGATGTCTCAGTGGTTAGGTACACTGACAGCTCTTTCAGAGGACCCTGGTTCAATTCCCATCACCCACTTGACGGCTCATAACTGTCTGTAATTCTAGTCTTGTGGGATCCGATGCCCTGTGTCCCCCCTGGGCACCAGACACACATGTGATGTACAAGCACACATATTCAGGAAAACAGCCATACACATAAAAGTACACAGAAAGTTACGTGTATGTGTGTGTCCACAAGTGCAGGCGCTCAGGGAAGCCAGAGGCGCTGGATGCCCCAGGAGCTGGCGTTAACAGCAGCTGTGAGCTGCTGGCCTGGGTACCTTGCAAGACCAGTGTACAGTCACTCTTAGATGCTGAGCCGTTTCTCCAGCTCTGCAATGCTCCTGATACCAAGTCTCACTGCGCAGTCCAGGTTGGTCTGGAATTCACCATATTCCCACCTCCACTTCCTGAGTGCTGGAACTCGGATGGGCACTACCACCCTGGCAGATTTGTAGTTACGGGCACCCTATAGGTAGGTAGGTCTGCACATTCCGGTTTTCACTCTCCATGCAGAGAGAGGGCAGTCGCTCAGATGTTTTCTGCCTCTGTGTGCCTTTCACACTTGGGCCTGTGTGATGGGTCTGCAGAGACAAGGTTCTCCACAGCTTTGTGCACGGAGGCTCTGTGCCACAATTGGTGCCCACTAACGACTCCTTAGACCCGGTAAGAGCCATGTCAGTCTTAGAGTGAAAGGATCACCTCTGGATGACAGGATGCCCAGACACCCAGGAGCTGAGCAGCCATGCTGCCAAAAACATCTGTCTGAGAGGTGGTGTAGAAGTAAACACATTTATTATTTTTCCATCTTTAAAACTCTGGTCGCACAAGGTCAGCACAGTCTTGGCCCTTCAAAAAAGAAACCTTTTAACTGAAGGGAAGGTTAAGTCTATAAAGAAACTAGGAGGTTCACTGAGGAGACAGTAATTTCTTATAAATCACTACTCCTGGTGGCCTGAACTTCCGGCTGACAGAGCTCCCTCTGTCACAGTCTCTGAAGGAAAAGAAAAATGTATCCACAGATACAGCTTTCCACCAGAAGCCACCAGGGACAGTCAAGTGGGCCAGCTATGAGCCGGGAGGGAGCAGCCGCCAGGCAGCCTGGCCCACTTGCTTCCCCACAGCACTGTGCAGCTAGCTGCCTTCCAGGTATGCGGGCTGACTCCCACTGCTGCCTCTGGGGCTCAGGGCAGCGAGAAGGGTGTGTCAGAGGCCCTCACATGGTGAGTCCCTCGCAGGGGTGCATTAGTGCAGGTCAGCATATTAGCAGAGTAATGTATTAACATTTTCAAAAAGCTGCTTAATCCCTTCCAGTGTCCCCCGACAGCCCATTCCAGCTACAGCTCAAAGACTTGGCAGCCCTCGGGAAGTACTCCTCGGGAAGGTATCAGACAAAGGCTACAATGGCCAGAGTGCAGAAGTTCCCTGTCCAACAGCAAATCTGGGACAGCTGCCAATCTGAGAGGCAGAGCTGAACCCAGGCCACAAATTGAATCCATTCTGTGCTTTGGGGGCTGTGTTTAATAAGGATCTCTTGGTGGGGGAAGGCAGGTCTGGATGTCTCCAGTGAGGAGGGCAATGGGCTTGCAGGCCCTGGAGTGTTTGTTTCCTGGCTGAGCAGCACCTGGGCCCCACCAACAGTGTGGCATGGTGCCAACTTACTGCTTCTTGTGCTCAGGCTGTCAAGCCAGCCAGGCAAGGGGCCAGGGGCCAGACAGGGAGCACTCTTGTCACCTTCCGTGGGCCAGGATGAGGCAGCTCCTTCTGAGAAGTCGGCTGAGGAAAAGGTTGTGCAGGTCAGAACTGGACCCAGCCGGTGCCTGGCTGAGACTGGCTGGAGGGGGACCTGTGAAAAAGACAGGGAGAGTGGCAGTATCCAGATGTGGCAGAGCAGAAGGAGCGGGCAGTCCCCAGATGACCCAGAGCAGCAGGCAGCAGATGTGGCTGGAGGATCTGACCTGGCCTGTGAGTGGATGTCAGCTGTCTGTTCCTTTACAGAAACCAAACCTGTGCTGACATCAGCAGAGCCTCCCACACACCCAGTAGCAGGACCCTGGCATCTTCCCACACTGACCCCCCAAGGACAGGCCTTAAAGCTCAGGAGAGGCCTTGCCTCAAAGGTTCCCTGAAGATGGTCCTGGTCTAAAATCTGGGTCTTGATTCTTGACCCAGGGCAACACTCAGTGAGAACTTGACAAGTTTGGGGCTGAGGGTCTCAGGCAGTGGAGAACAGTGAAAAGCCTTTAGAGGCACAGGGCAATGTCACCTAAGGCAGGGCCTTGCCCTGTGGCTATGACAATGTCTAACCAGAGCTGGTCTCTCAGCAGGTCCAGCCGGCAATTCCTGCGGTCTCAGGGGGACAGCTCTGGCCCCACCCAGCCCGGAAAGCTGCGCCCCTCACCCTGTGGACTTGGTGAAGTCTCCCCAGATGTCAGCAGCAGCAGCAGGCTTAGACTGTGGCCAGAGTTCTGTGGCACCTCCTAGTGACGTCCCCAAGTCCAGTGAAAGGAAGAAGAGAAACAGAGTCAGACACCTCTTTCTGGTGGTCTCACTAAAAACGGCCAGTCTTAGAACCCCAGGCGGCTGCCACCCAAGGCTTTCTGGTGGTCTCACTGAAAGCGGCCAGTCTTAGAACCCCAGGCAGCTGCCACCCAAGGGGACATGTTATGGGAACAAACAACTCCAGAGAGGGCCATATTGCCACCAACTTTTTCTTTTTCTTTTTTTTTTCTTTTTTTTTTTGGCTTTTTGAGACAGGGTTTCTCTGTGTAGCCCTGGCTGACTTGGAACTCACTTTGTAGACCAGGCTGGCCTCAAACTCAGAAATCCGCCTGCCTCTGCCTCCCAAGTGCTGGGATTAAAGGTGTGCGCCACCACTGCCCGGCACACCACCAACTTTTTCATAGGCCCTTGGTGGCCCCTAGAGAAAAAGCAGGAGCCACATACAAGGTGGAGGGAAGGGTGCCATGGAAAGTGAGTTACACCTGTGCTCTGCCCTGGCTTCTAGAGTGAAGAATGCCTCCCCAAAACCCAGAGCTCCTTCCAGAAGGCCTGGAGAACTGTGGATCAACTGGTTAGAGCTACAGACTTACACACTGCAGGGAGAGTCTTCCAGCCGAGGCCATAGGGAAGCCAGCCTTGCACACACACCCCTATCCCCCCTCGGCTTCCTGGAGCCTTTCCCATGCTGCCAATGGTCACACTGCCATTTCTCCTCTGCTCTGGGCTGGGAAACCAGAGAAGACCAAGGTCCCGCTGGGGGCGCTTGACAATATGCTGAGTGCTGAGCATGCGTTATCTCATCTGAACTCAGCACGGCCCCTAGAAGGGCAAGGCAGGATTAGCTGTATGACCGTGCAGGCCGCCTGAGTTGGTGTTCTTCTTTCTCCTGTGGCTGACAGGATGGTTGCACAGTGAGCATGCCCCCTGCAGGCCCTGAGCACTGGGGTGGAAGCCAGAGAGAGCAAGGGTCCCGTGTACAAACGGCCCTGACAGAATGGTGCCGCATTCAGGTTTTCAGCTTTGTTAAGGCTTTACAAAGGTGTTAAGTGCGCGCTCCACCTGTTTCACAGAGTGTTACTCCATCCGTTCTAAGTCAAGGCCTCTTGTCTTATGGTGTCTTTGGAGCCTAATTCTCCACATGCACTCAGGCAGGGACCAGGAACCACGGAAGCCTGAGACACACACAAGAATGACCTAAGCATTCGGACTGTCGCTCCTGTCCCTAGCGATGCCTAAGCCAGTGGCCCAGCAAGCGTGCTCTGAACATTAATGCTAGAAGAACCATTTCCGGATACCAGGCAGGGCTACTTTCAACCCTGGCACCCTCCTGATCAACCTCCCGTGGCTGAGGTCGGAAGCCTGACTTCCACAGAGAGGCGCCAGCATCAGAGACAGAAGCAGGAGCACAGGAAGGCTTCCTGCCTAAATGCGTTCATTCCTAACCCGCTGATGGGGCTATGGAAAACCACTGTGGACACCCCCAGCCTGGTGAGGCGGCAGTACGGGGCCCTCAGCCCAGCTGACTCGGAGCAGCCTCTCAGCTTCCCAGCACCTGATGGTGGACCAGGAGCCCACACTGGGTCTCCCGCCTCGCTTCTCCTGCTCACAATGGTGCTGACAGCTGCATCCACCTCTCTAAGAATGGGAGCCTTGGCCACACTCCTCTCTCTACCTAGAATGCTACCATCCCTTCACAGTCTGAGCCCCTTAGGGACCCCACAATGGAGAAGATCAGGGCCCCATACATTTGGCCTGTGCACCTATGGCTCACCTTTCCCATCACATGTGAGCAGAGACCATGGCATAC
The DNA here is from genome assembly GCF_900095145.1 of Mus pahari. NCBI lineage: Eukaryota > Metazoa > Chordata > Mammalia > Rodentia > Muridae > Mus > Mus pahari. Next base: position 92,007,771 of record NC_034595.1, read on the forward strand.
CGATGAGCTCATGGTCACTGCCTGCCAGGACAAGTGCCCTGAAGGGAAAGGAGAAAGGCCAAGGAATAGAAGGCCGGGTATGCAAGATGCTCTCGACTGCCATCATCTGGTCACACAGGCACAAAGCAAGTGAGAGAAGGCCGCCACAGCACTACTGTAAACAAAGCTGCCGGGTGTGGCTGGAAAAGTCACTGCAGGCACCCACCTGAACCAGAAACAACCGCTGGCTGAAGCAGTGAGCACCCCCCAGACAGCTGCTCTCCAGAGGGAGGGATGACGGTAGAACTCTTGCCTCCCGGAGGAGGGGGCAGCAGGCTCAGCCCTCCTGCGCTGGCGGGCCTGGCTCTCGGGGTCCCGGCTGCTCCTTCCTTCTTCCTCATGTTCTAAATGCAAGAGAAGAACGCAAGTCAGCCACCATGCCAGAGTCCGATGCACTGGGGACCCACGGGGACCTCCAGTCCTCAACACCTGCAGAGCAAATGACGGTCCCAAACAGCAGCAGCACGAGCTATAGCCAACCCACCCCGACTTCCTATCTAGCACCAATCTCACATCTCAACAGGAAAGTACACACCGGCTTGCAGCCGTGCACCATTCCATCCCACAAACAGCTGGAGTATCAACTGGGGACCAACGAGGATGGAGCAGCCAGAGCACTCATGCACGGTGGGGCAAGGGACGCTGGTCAGAGCGCTCTGCCGAAGCAGCCAAAGGTGTCCACAGTGTAGCACAGGGTTCTGCCGCCCCATCCTCTTGGGAGCAACAAAGACACGCGCTAGGCCATTCACAGCAGCAGAAAGTATCTGGAGCTGACCCGGATGGGGTTCCCCCACTGTCCATCCTCAATGACACATGAACCGGGAGCACAGGCACAATGGCATGCGCCATCGCAGAGGGAGAGCCACCACAGGGAACAATGGCACGACAGTGATGAGTCAAGTCTCCCACATAACTCACAGAAGTGAAGCACAGACCCAATCCAGGGCATTGGAAGTCAGGGCAGGACAGACGCTCCCAAAGGGCTCAGTCTTCTACTTCCTGACCTAGGAAAATCCCATGCTCTTAAGATGTGTAGTGTGTGTGTGTATATTCAGACATGTGGCTGAAGGTGCATGTGAGTGTGCAGACCACAGGGCACCCAAGTGTCATTTTTAGACACATCACCCACCTCTTTGACTCTACATCTCTCACTGACCTGGAACTCAGCAGTTAGCGAGGACAGCTGGCCAGCGAGGACAGCTGGCCAGCGAGCACAGGGCTCCTCCCATCTCTGTCCCGTAGTGCTGGGACTATAAGCATGTGCTATGACACTAGCATGCCTATGTTGTCTGGGAGACCCAGGTTCTCATGCTTGCAAGGCAAACATTTTACCAACAGCCATCTTCCTCCCAGCCCTTACGTCTGGATTTGCAGTTAGCATCCTGGCACTTTCCTGTACACCACACCTCAATACAACATAACGAAGCAGTGAGCCAGAAACCAGCGCAAGCCACACTGATGGAGACAGCTGTCCCTGCTTGTGACCACAGCAGCAGCAGAGGTGGAAGTCCCAGCATCCTCCACATGTACCCAGTTGGGCCAGTTATTTCCAGTTCTCCTACCCTGGCCAAGTCCCCTCCTGCTTGTGCCTCTCTCATCTCTTACAAAGGGAAAGGCTGAAGTCATATGAGAACACCTGAAAAACACTACCTGGCCCACAGCTGACGCTCATTAAATGTTAGTTTCTTCCAAGCAAGAGAAAGAATCACAGTGCCACCAGTCCACTGGATTGGACTTGCATGTCTCTCAAGGGCCAGCTGGCCAGCTTCAAGGTCCCAAAGCATCACCAGCAGGAAGCAGGAGAGGGAAAGAAACGGTAAGTAAAGAAGAAAAGCATTATTTCAGAGTCACACCCTTTCTCTGTACAGATCCATTTAGTCCGTGGTTCCCCCAAACGCCTCCCAACTCCACTGCCCCCTCCACTCCAGCAGCCAGGAAGAGAGCATGTCTGGGTACCCAGTCCACCTTAACTTGTTTCTCTTCGACAAGAGCTGGCAGGGGATGCTGTATGCATAGCCACACAGGAAGAAGACTCTAGAAGCCAGGACAAAACCACCAGCAGAAGCTGCCCAAGACTCCCAGCATCCTCCTCCTCCTCCTCCTCCTCCTCCTCCTCCTCATTGCCTTCTATCCCAGAGTGCTCCCAAAGCTTCCAAAGCCAAGGCAGCTTGAGGTAAGCCCTCAGATTCTCCCGACCCACTCCAACAGCCAGGCTGGAAACGCCAGTGCTGGTCCTGAGTGGTCCCCCTGCTCCCTCATGCCCGCCCACGCTCGGGTCACTGCTTCCAGGAAGTCTTCTTTGGGTTCCTGCATTATGGGCCATGCGTTTCCCCCCAGAAGCCCTAGCTCCAGGGCATGCTCTGGTTGTAGCCTCTCCTGCCATTTTGCAATCACATCTGTATAGGCTCTGCTCAACTTGGAATGCCATGGAAGCAGAGGCCTGGTGCCTGGGGTGAACCTGCCTCGAGGTCAAGCTGCTGGGTCAATTCTGCCTACCTCTATGGACAGAACTGAGCTGGGAAGGGGGTGGGGCTGGGGAGCTTTGAGCTGGGTAGCTTCAGAGTTACAACCCATGGCCCGCATTATAAATCCGTGACCCCCAGAGCCGTGTGAGGGTGGGACTCACTGCGATGTTGATCTTGATGGTCTGGCCCTCCTTGAAGCCCAGGTCCAACTTGGGGCCTTCTTCTGGGTTCTGCGCTTGTTTCGCAAACTCGCACTGCTGCTTTACCCACCTGGGGGGGGGGGGGGGGGACAAGGGAGAGAGGTGAGGCAGGAACGCGGCTGCCCCGCATTCACTGACAACACCTCCATCCAGGAGGAAGCCTGTGCTGACCAACTTCCCCACCAACGGTTCAGGTCTCAGCTCTGGCACCATTACGCATCTGCACAGGTATCAGCTCCCTTATCAGCATGGCGGTTTAGACCAGAGGTTCCCAACCTGTGGGCCATGACCTCCTGGGGTGGTCATCTAAAACCATTGGAAAACATAGATATTAACATTATGATTCATAACAGTAGCAAAATTAGTTATGAAGTAGCAACAACATAACTTTCTGGTTAGGGGTCACCACACCATGAGGAGCTGTATTAAAGGGTCAGAGCACTAGGGAGGTTGAGGTCAACTGCTTAGACCCTAAGTTCTAAACCCTGAAAACTAGATAAGCTCACTCACACATGGCACCCAGGTTTGAGAGCCTTTCCCTCTGGCCCCTGGCATGGTCTATCCTCTGGCTGCTCCCAGGACTGTGCTGCGACAGGACCAGTGTCTAAAACCAAAGGGCCGACTAGCGCTTCCTAACTTCCTACACTGCTGGTAGCAGCCAACGGGACAGGGGTGTCCACACAAATTGGCAGTCACTGTCCACCTACCAGCAGAGGCAGAGCCCTGAGGATGCTCTGTCTGTCCTTCCACAAAGGACACCAAAACATCTACAAAGTGACCTGGAAATGTTAGTGCCACTTGTGACATTATAAAGGAGCAGACCCTTAGAGCCACAGGAGCCTGACAAGGACTCTGGCAGCTCAGGGGCTGCTGAGGAAGAGAAGGGACACTGAGAAGGCTAGGCCAGGTGACACAGCCTTGGGGACCTGCAGAGCAGAGAAGGCCACCTGGAGGACTGAGCGGCCACTAGCAGAGAAAGCATCTTTGGACATCGTAACAGGAAGAGCAATTTGCCTGGGGCACAGGGAGGAGGAGACAACAGCCCATGTCCCCAGCAAACACTCACTTGAAATGGTCCTGTAATGCCACGTTGAAGTCAAAGGCGTCCCCTCGATCTCCAAAGCCAAGCCCAATAAAAGCACGTCGCCCTAGGGGGTGGGGGTGACACCCATCAAGTCTCCCATCCAGAGGCAATGGTTCTGCTCAGAAGAGCCCTGCAGACCCACGCGTACCATTTCCGTCTTCAATTCGGATGACGAAGTACCTGCTGGAGTCCGTCACACTCTCCACTGCGGTGCCGGGAAACTGGTCCACGGGGGCCTGCGCGAAGAGCTCCCCTGTAAGGCCAGGGTGGGGGAGATGAGCTGGGTGACCCTCCAGCCTGGTGCTGCTATGTGACGCTACTAGGGCTTTCCTGTTACAGGCCACACCAGGAGAGCTGGGCAGATGGCCAAAGCCTACTCCAGGACCTGATGCAATCTATTCTCGGTGAAGGGACGACGCCAGCAGGAGCCAGGGAAAAGCAGAGCCACGGGGCTATTGACAAGGCTTTCCAAGTCAGACTACTTCAAATAGCCCCCATTTTTAGAGCTTTTTTTTTTTTTTTTTTTATTGGGAGGGGGCATAGGGCCTCACTATGTAGCTCTGGCTGCCCCAGAACTCACTCACATAGACCAGGCTGGCCTTAAATTCAGAGATCCACCTGCCTCTGCCTCCAGGTGGGATCAAGGCCATGCCAGCCTTTGCCTTTTTTTTTTTTTTTTTTTTTTTTTTTGAGACAGGGTTTCTCTATATAGCCCTGGCTGTCCTGGACCTCACTTTGTAGACCAGGCTGGCCTCGAACTCAGAAATCCGCCTGCCTTTGCCTCCCAAATGCTGGGATTAAAGGCATGCGCCACCACGCCCGGCTCAGTCTTTTCTTTTCTTTCTTTCTTTTTTTTTTTTTAAAGATTTTATTTATTTATTTTATGTAAGTACACTGCAGCTGTCTTCAGACACCCCAGAAGAGGGAGTCAGATCTTGTTATGGATGGTTGTGAGCCACCATGTGGTTGCTGGGATTTGAACTCGGGACCTTCAGAAGAGCAGTTGGGTGCTCTTACCCACTGAGCCATCTCTCCAGTCCAACCTTTGCTTTTCTTAAAGATTAAAAACTCCACTTACGCTGGGCCTCTGTGCCCACACAGTAACGGCAGGCTAGGGCTGCCATCCCCCGCCACCCCCCAGTTCAGCAGTTTATCTATCTGTGACTGGCTCTAAGCCTGAGGGTGATGGGCCATCACAGATATGTCACACCCAGAAAGGCCTAACACCAAGGAAGGACCGTAAGGGGAGCCAGCAGGCCCTGCAGAAAGCAGAGCGTCTAAAACACACTAGCTTAGTTAGCTTCAGAGACCAGGCAGACAGCGAAGACCACAGAGCCAGGAGCTTCTATGCTGGGCTTCACACTCAAAGGTACTCTAACAGTGCCCTCCGTGTTGGATCAAACGCACCCTTGTTTTGTTGTGTTCTGGGAGTATAAGCATGACCACAGGCACTGGCTAAGTCCAGTGTCTCAGAAGCAGCTGGGACACCAGCAATGACCTAAATGAAAACGGATGGCCTTGGAGCCTGGAGCCTCTTTAAGCTTAGCCCACCCAGCTTGGCACATCAGCACTCGGATGCACCCAGAGGCCTTTATCTTACAGTAATGGTCCTGCCGTGGCTCTGAGCAGTCTCTCATCCACGGGGGGGGGGGGGGGGAGCTCGGGCATCTCAGCCTAACCCGTGTCCTGAGCCTTACCAGAGACCCTGTCCTCCAGCTTGACGTAGGCCACCTTCCCTTTCGCAGTGATCCGCAGCCGGCCACTCCACGATGGCTGGTCCAGTTGCCATTCTGAGGCCCTAGGAGGACAAAAAGACACTGGGCCTCCTACTCCATGCCTCCCATGCCGGGAAAGAGATGGGGAGGGGAGGGGCTGCCTGCTCAAGGGCAGGCACGATCGGTAAACCTCCATCACTGTAGGCCACACAGCCTCTGCTGGGCAACTGGACTATTCTGATGATGTAGCAGGACACAGAAAAAAAAATGTGTACACTCTGATGCTGTGTCACATGCAGGGGCTGGTGAGATGGCTCGGCAGGGAAAGGAACCACTGCCAAGTCGACAACCTGCTTTCGATTCTGAAACTCCACAGGGCAGGAGAGAACCGATTCCCACAAACTGTCCACTGACGGCCACTCACACAACAGCACATGTGCACAGTATGTATAGCCCCGGTTGGCACGGAACTCCCTCTGTACACCAGACTGACTTTAAACTCACAGAGATCCACCCGCCACTGCTTCCCAAGTGCTGGGATTAAAGGTATATGCCATCCTGGGAAGAGCCAAGTCTCCCATATTGTCTTCTGACCGCCACATAGATGTGACAGCAATGTGCCCACACAAACACAGTACACATCGATGTGACAGGAATGTGCCCACACAGATAAACACAATATATAAGTAAATTAACTTAAAAAAAAAAAAAAAGTCCTTATTAGAGGCTGGAAAGGTAGTTCAGTAGTTAAGAACATTGGCTACTCTCTCTGAGGACCTGAGTTCGATTCCAGCATCCACATAGCAGCTAACAAGGGTCTGTAACTTGAGTCCTGCAGGCTCCCTCTGATCTCTCCTCAGGCACCAACCCGCACAGACAAAACATCCATACACATACAAAAAGTAAATTTAAAAATGAAAACTGTAAGAGCTATTCTTGGCAAGGATGTCTTGACCATACGCCTCAGTAAGTCCTCAGACCATGGCTACGCCTCAGCAAGTCCTCAGAACCCGAAGCTCGTAATTGTTCCATTATCAAACAGTCTTCAAAATCTTATTCTTAGCTTGTGGCCATTCAAAACTGCAGGCAGACGGCGCGTGCTGGCATTCAAAACCCCCACACCACACACAGCTGCTGCTGCTGGCCCCTATCCTGAAGACCACAGACCTTCACCCAAGTGGGATTTCCTTCCCAGCTTCCTGTCCATAGAGGAAGCAGCTCCGGGCCTATTGTGTCTGTTAAGGCACTGTGATGCCAAGCTAGCGGGACCAACCAGCTGGGGGAACCTTGAGACCATGGAGGGAGTACAAAGGGTCAGGATCTTTGGTAGAAAGAGCGTAAAAGTGCATGATGGCCCAGAGGAGGAAAGAGCGGCTAGGAAGCATATTCTCAACTGTATTCCAGGTAGGAGAAAACAAGGACCCGCGTCAATGCCTTCTTTAGAAGGCAACAGTGTCTGAGTTTAGTTGCAGCAGCAGCAGCAGCAGCAGCAGCAGCAGCAGCAGCAGCAGCAGCGAGAAACCCCTGAACAGCAAGTGCCATGGGTACTCCCAGAAGGTTTTTCTGGGAAGTTCTTAAGCAAAGCTCTCTAGAACTCTAGCCTGCAGCTGTGGCAGATCCACACGAATGTACATCTTCAGCTAACAAGAGAGCAGGCTCAGTTTCTGTTCCTCTTCCTGGCGCCGCAGGCTTTAGATTCAGGCTAAGGAGAGCCGGAAAGGTTAAATGCAGGGCGAGCAGCTTCCTCTATATCAAACCAGCCCGGCTGGATACTTGGTGACCCCGCCCTCCCGAGGACCAAGAGAAGCGAACCCTAGTCTACTGAAGGAAGACCCAACAGAAATGGGTAGATTGCCAATCTCCGGTTTGATAACAAGAAATGAAAGGGAGACAGCTGCGGAAATGATGATTCGGTGCGGATGAGAAAACTTGAGGACCTGAGTTTGGATCTCCAGCGCCTAAAAGCCAGGTCTGGCTCCAGCTACCTGTAGACCCTCCACTGTGTGGCGTGGGGCAGAGAAAGGAGGTTCACTGGACTGGCTGAACACCTGGTCTAGATGAAACAGCCAACTCCAGGTTTAGTTAGGGACCAGCTCAAAGAGAGCAACAGACATCAAGAAAGCAAGACACTCGCTGGTCCTCCTGTGGTGGCTTCTGCATGCACCCGCATCATACCCAGACACACACACAACGCCAAGCACAGGCAGCTGTAGCTTGCTGACTTCCATTCTTGTTATTTTAATATTATTTTAAAATCATCACACCGACGCAGTAAGTGTTCTCTAAGATGCCCATTCAGAAAAATTTGCTATGAGCCTGTGTTACTCAAGCGCAAAGGGCAGATGGAGCTGGCCCTCCAACACATTTGTGGTACCCGACTACCTCCTGTTTCCAAACAACTCAGACACCGGTCGCCTTCGAGAGCCACCCAGCTTAAGTAGCAACACACCACATGTTTTTTTATCTTTTTCGGTTAGGGAAGGTGTTCAAACTCTGGGTCTCCTCTCCTAGTTTAGAGTCCTGGGTTCCCTTCCGGAGACACTCCGTGTGTTTACAGGCATTTGTATTTATTTGCCTCAGGTGACGCTCACTCAAGACAAAGGCGGTGGCGTCCTCCCAGCTGCAAGTGTGTTGTGATCAGGGGTGAAACTGGGGTCAGGAGAGCCGGAGATAGGAACAGCGACCCTGGGCTTCGTGGGTCGGGTCCCCCAGATGGCCCGGTTCCCTCCCGTGCCCTCCCGGTGGGGATTTCCGCGGGTGGCAGGGTTTTCTGGGATCCCGTCACGACTGTCGGTTAGCGCTGTGACACGACCCGTAGAGCCCGCCGAGGGAACCCGCTGCGCTCTCGGGTCCCCAGGAGCCGGCTGTGACGGTTGCCGGCGTCCCGCTGACGGCTCACGGCCAGCGACCCCTCCTAAGTCTGGCCCCAATGAAAGCAGCCACAGGGCTCCATCCTTTCCGCCCCTAAACCCGACAACCGGTCCTCGACGCCTGCAGTGCATGCCGGGGCGGGGGATGGGACGATTAAGCCAGGAACGGTCACCTGTAACCACGGTTGGTGGCCCGCGGCGGGATGCGGTAGACGTGGACCTCTGGCTTGACACAGAGAACCGACTCGTACTCGCTCTCCTCCATCTCTACCGCCCGAGCCCTCGGGACTTCCGGCTTCTTCCCCGCCCCTTCAGGACCGGAAGTGATGCGACTCTATGGCCAAGTTCTGTCTAGAGCAGAGGCTCCCGGGGTGGGGGTGGGGGACACACACATCCCAATCGCTCCCGAGTGCCCTCTGCCGGGCGCCTCAGATCAGACCGTGAAGCGATTGATCTCTGCTGTTGTGGGACCTGAGAAGCGTGAGATGCCGCTGGCCAGAGCCTAATCCCGAACCTGGTTGTGATTCAAACTCTATACCCCAGACCAGGGTGGCTGATGTGCAAGATGCCCTGCAGCCCTGCCCTCCTCGACGGAGTGTCCTTTCCCCCCGCTGGGGATCCTGCTGGGGTGGAAGGGCCACAGCACCCAGGGATTGGGGTGGGAGGAGGAGGGAGGGGAGCATTGACAACAGTGACCCGGGCCTGACATGGGCTTTTGGAAAACTCAAAGACCACTCCCCCATCACAACTCTTCCAACAAGGACACACCTCCTAATCCTTCCACGAGGTTGATCGCTTGTGAAAAGCTAGAATAAGGCAGATTGGGAGACGAATTGATTTTGAGCTATCTAAATAGCCATTTATTGGCCACCTCTGTATGTGACCTAAGATCCTTGTGACTATTAGGTAAATCCTTTGGAGGTCCAAACGCCAGCTTTCACCAATAAAGGCTAAGAATGTCATCAGATAGCAAGTAAGGACCATAAATGATATTTCCCGGCTTTGCGGTGACTCACCTGCCTGAGGTCTCCACTACTGGTTTGAAAAATGCCTCTCTTTTTTTGTTTTGTTTTTTGTTTTGTTTTGTTTTGGGTTTTTTGGCTTTTCAAGACAGGGTTTCTCAGTGCAGTCCTGGCTGTCCTGGAACTCACTCTGTAAACCAGGCTGGCCTCGAACTCAGAAATCTGCCTGCCTCTGCCTCCCAGGTGCTGGGATTAAAGGTGTGCGCCACCACTGCCAGGCTAATGCCTCGGTTTATAACTACGTTTTCGTCACAGTGGTAGTCTGAATGGGAATGGCCTCCATAGGCTCATAATTTTGAATGCTTGGTTATTAGGAATTGGCAGTACTTGGGAGGAACTAGGAGGCGTGGCCTTGATGGAGTGGGTGTGGCCTTGATGGGGTGGGTGTGGCCTCGATGGGGTGGGTGTGGCCTTGATGGAGGAAGTATATTGTTGGGGGTGAGCTTTGAGGTCTCTAAAGTCAAAGCCAGTCCCAGTGTCTCTCTCTTCCTGCTGCCTGCAGATTCAGATGTAGAATGTTCAACTACTTCTCTAGCACCATGTCTGCCATGCTCCCTGGCATGACGATAATGGACTAAACCTCTGAAACTGTAAGCCAGCCCAATTATGTGCTCTCTGTTATAAAAGTTGCTGTGGCCACGAAGTCCGTTAACAGTAATAGATCACTGACTAAGATAGTCATTATAGAATTTTCATGAAATTGTTACCACACCTGGAACATGTATTCTGGTAATGCGAATCTGTGTTCCTGGGCCACACTCATTCCTATGGCTCCAAAACAAAGCGTCCCAGTTTTCATTGAGGTGAGAGTTGTATTTTAGAGCCTACAAACTGAAGCCCAGTAAAATGAGTTGTTTAAAAAGAAGTCCCAGTTGGGTATGGTAGAGCATGCCTGTAATCCCAGTGTGGGGAGGCAGAGACAGGAGGATGGCTACAAGTTCTAAGCATCATTTTTAGCAATAAGGGGACAAAGGTAAAACTCTGTACTGTCATCCTCAGCAGTCCTAGGTGTTCCCCTCATCTTTTAGGAACCTCAGCTCAACCTAAACCAGGATTTGTGGCTTCAACATTGAAAATAACTTCAGGACTGGCCAGTATAATGAAGTCAAGTTGGAAGTTGTATTAAAGATATTTTAATATGTTGGGCAGTGATGGTGCACGCCTTTAATCCCACCACTCAGGAGGCAGAGGCAGGTGAGTCTCTGAGTTTGAGGTCAGCCTGGTCTACAGAGCAAGTTCCAGGACTTCCAGGGCTACACAGAGAAACCTTGTCTCAAACAACAGCAACAACATCAACAACAAACCTAATATAGGCTTAAGGACAAGGGATAGGAGAAAGAGAGGTACTGAGAAAAGTGAGCCCCAGGCAAGGGTATAAATAAAAGCTGCAGAAAATTAAGACATACCTGATACCCAAGGGTATGTACTGGCCCTCCCAAGGGAGAGTCAATGTAACAGTCTTAGTGTTAGCCAAATGTTTCATTTGCTCTCTCTCAAGTTATATCTTAAATGGTTACTTAACAATGCTTTCTCTTTTATTTATTTATTTATTTATTTATTTTGGCTTTTCGAGACAGGGTTTCTCTGTGTAGCCCTGGCTGTCCTGGAATTGAATATGGGTTCCAAAAGCAGCAAGGCCGGGGGTGGAGAGATGGCTCAGCAGCTTAGGACACTTGTTGCTCTTGCAAAAGACATAGATTCAACTCCCAGTGCCCACATTGAGGCTTACACATGGTACACACACACACACACACACATGTAGACAAAACACATAACATACACAAAATAAGTAAATCTATTTTTTTTTTTTTTTTTTTTTGGTTTTTTGAGACAGGGTTTCTCTGTGTAGCCTTGGCTGTCCTGGAACTCACTCTGTAGACTAGGCTGGCCTCGAACTCAGAAATCCACCTGCCTCTGCCTCCCGAGTGCTGGGATTAAAGGCGTGCACCACCACACCCGGCTAATCTTTTTTTTTTTTTTTTTAAAGAACAGCAAGTGCTTTTAATGCCAAATCATTTCCCCCTCGTTTCTCTCTCTTTTGATAAGTGAGACTATTAGGCAGTTATCAGAGCATCTTGAAGATGCTCTCTGGACAGGGTTATAATCTGATAGGATGAAGCCAGAACTCAATCTGATTCCACAAAAAGGTTTCAGAATATATGATCACATTGTGAACCCCAAAATTGTGCACTGAAAAAAAAAAAAAAAACACCAAAAAACAAAAAAACCTGTTTCTTGTGGTGGTGCGGCTCAGCCCTAGCACACACCTTTAATCCAAGAGTGCCCTGTAAAGAAGGTTACATAAAATCGATCATAGCTCAAGAGGCGGAGCAAGCCTCAGCTGACAGGAAGTGGACCTTAGAATTGAAGGGTATTTAAGGCCGTGTGGAGAGGGAGAACAGGCTTTTTCCTTCTGGGGTGTAAGTGAAGTAGGAAGCTTGTCTGGGTGCTTTCTCTGCTTCTCTGAGCTTGAAGGCTTAGACCCCACTATCTGGCTCCGGAGTCTTCACTGATAAGATCAAATGTTTGGGATTTTGTTTTGTTATTGTTTTTTGTTTTGTTATTGTTTTTTGTTTTCTTTTGTTTTGTTTTTTTAAAGATTTATTTTTATTATATGTAAGTACACTGTAGCTGTCTTCAGACACCAGAAGAAGGAATCAGGTCTTGTTACGGATGGTGGATGGTTGTAAGCCACCATGTGGTTGCTGGGATTTGAACTCAGGACCTTGGGAAGAGCAGTCAGTGCTCTTAACCAGTGAGCCATCTCTCCAGCACCCTTATAGTTGTTGTTTTTTAAACAAACAAACAAACAAACAAACAAAAAGGTGTTGTACACATCCTTTCCCTGTAAGTGGGAGTTTCTGGTGAGATTCCTAGAAAACTGGGTTAGAGTTGGGCGGGGGTTGGGGGGTTCCAAGTCCTTCAGCCATTGGTAATTGTGCTAGAATTCTTGTTTCTCTGCTAGTGAGAGGACTCAGCAAAGTTCCAAGTGAAAGGTTCATTTCTTTTCCTCATGACCTCCTTTCTATCCTGCTTCAGCCTCGTCTACCTAGGAAGTTCAAGGGCAGGCAGGGGCTACAGGCAAGACCCTGTCTCAAAGAAACAAAACAGAAACAGAACTCCCACTGTGACCTGATCTTGTCTGTTTTTCTTTTTTGGTTTGGGGTAGGGTTGAGACGGGATTTCAAGTGTCTCAGGATAGCCTTGAACACCAGCGCCTCCTGTCCCCAGCTCCCAGGTACCGGGAGTCCCTGAGTGCACCACTTCCAGCTTTAAGTTGGATTCCCCAGACAACAAGGAACATGGTGTTAAATTCCAAATCTCCTTCTTCCACCGTTCTCTCAGCACACCTATTTTAATTGAGCAGCTACAGTGTGCCAGGTTTTCTCTGGGGCACTCTAATTGCAAACCATGATTTCCTGAACACCCTCAACTCCCTCTGTCCCCACAACCCCATTTTTTTTGGGAAGGCCTCTGCAAGTTCTGTAAATAGGAATAACATAACCTAATTTATTTGGGAAGGAGCGCTAGGGACCCAACCTACAGCCTAGTACTTGCCTAAGCAGCCAAGTTAAATTCCCACCTTTGAGCCGGGCAGTGGTGGCGCACGCCTTTAATCCCAGCACTCGGGAGGCAGAGGCAGGTGGATTTTTGAGTTCGAGGCCAGCCTGGTCTACAGAGTGACTTCCAGGACAGCCAGGGCTACACAGAGAAACCCTGTCTCAGAAAAAAAAAATTCCCACCTTTTTGGAGGTGAGAGAGAGGTAAGGAGCGCATGTGACTCAGGTACATGATAAGTAAAAGAGTTAGAGAAATCTAAGAACATAAAATAATAGAGATATTTTACAATAGACCATATACATATATACATCATATATACATTGTCTTAGTCAGGGTTTCTATTCCTGCACAAACATCATGACCAAGAAGCAGTTTGGGGAGGAAAGGGTTTATTTGGCTTACATTTCCATACTGCTGTTGATCACCAAAGGATNCAGGACTGGAACTCAAGCAGGTCAGNNAGCAGGAGCTGATGCAGANGCCATGNAGGGATGTTCTTNACTGGCTTGCNTCNCCTGGCTTGCTCAGCCTGCTCTCTTATAGAACCCAAGACTACGTCCCACCCACAAGGGGCCCTCCCCCCTTGGTCACTAATTGAGAAAGTGCCCTGCAGCTGGATCTCATGGAGGCATTTCCCCAACTGAAGCTCCTTTCTCTGTGATAACTCCAGCTGTGTCAAGTTGACACAAAATTAGCCAGTACATACATATATACACATATACATACTTATATATGATAAGCTGAAGAGGATAAGAGATACCCAAGTGTGGGTATGGACCACCCCAAGGAAGAATTCGTTTGTGTTAGCTATAGGAACCACTTTGTTGGCTCTCAAGTTACATCTTTAAAACATTGCTAAGAGTTTTTTTCCTTTTCTCCTCTCAACTCCTGCCCCTGAGAGAGGGTCTCTCTATTATAGTCCTGAATATCCTAAAACTCACTTTGTAGACCAGGTTGGCCTGGAACTCATAGAAGGCCACCTACCTCTGCCTCCTGAGTGCTGGGATCAAAGGTGTGTGCCACCATGCCCAGGTAGTGTTTATGGGGTCATTTCTGTTCATTTGTAGCTAGATCTAAGCTGGCTCAAAGCATCCTTGAAAATGAACCACCACCATCTCCTTACGGAAAACACCAAATGCTGGGTGATGCTAGTACAACTGGAGGGCTCAGAGGACCCGGGGGCCCAGGATTAGGAGGCTGTGGTGGCTTCTGCAGAGGATTTGGCAGCTGTCTTAGGGGCCGTCTGTGGTCGAGGCCACGGGGCTTGTGGAGGTAAAGCTGAAGACAAGGAGTGGATCCCTGTCACCAAGCTGGGCCGCCTGGTTAAGGACATGAAGATCAAGTCCTTGGAGGAGATCGACCTGTTCTCCCTGCCCATTAAGGAGTCTGAGATCATTGACTTCTTCCTGGGTACATCCCAAAAGGATGAGGTTCTGAAAACCATGCCAGTGCAGAAGCAGACTCGGGCTGGCCAGAGGACCAGGTTCAAGGCATTCGCCGCTATTGGGGACTACAGTGGTCACCTTGGTCTTAGTGTTAAGCACTCCAAAGAGGTTGCCACTGCCATCCAAGGGGCCATCATCTTGGCCAAGCTTTCCATCGTCCTTGTGCGGAGGGGCTACTGGGAGAATGAGATTGGCAAGCCCCACACTGTTCCATGCACGGTGACAGGCCGCGGTGGCTCTCTGCTGGTGCGTCTCATCCCTGCCCCCAGAGACACTGGCATTGTCTCTGGTCCTGTGCTGAAGAAGCTCCTGATGATGACTGGTATAGATGACTGCTACACTTCAGCCAGAGGCTGCACTGCCACCCTGGGCAACTTTGCCAAGGCCACCTCTGATGCCACCTCCAAGACCTACAACTACCTGACCCCCGACCTCTGGAAAGAGACTGTGTTCACCAAGTCTTATCAGGAATTCACTGATCATCTTGTGAAAACCCATACCAGATTCTCTGTTCAGAGGACCCAGGCTCCAACTCCAACTGTGGCTACCACATAAGGGTTTTTATACAAGAAAAATAAATGAATTAAGTCTGTTAAAAAAGAAAATGAACCACCAGATTTTCTTTCTTTTTCTCTTAAAAAAAAAAAAAAAAAGATTATAAGAGTACACTGATGCTGTCTTCAGACACCCCAGAAGAGGGCATCAGATCCCATTACAGATGGCTGTGAGCCACCATATGGTTACCGGGAATTGAACTCAGGACCCCCGGAAAAGCATCCAGTGCTCTTAACACTGAGCCATCTCTCCAGCCCCTCCACCCCCAGATTTTATTTCTATCAAATAGTAAATACTTTTTTTTTTTTTAAAAAGGACTTTGGATTTCTGTCTCATGCCACAAACTCAGCAGGGGCACAGGGCTAAAGGTAGAGTAAACCACATGGATCATAGAAGGAAAAAATAGACATAAAATCTTCTCATTTGGGAATTTAGATCACAATAAACAGAATCAGATATGTTATTAGATAGGACTCTGAAAACACAAGCAGTGAGAGAGCAGGGCACCCACGGAATCAAGCCATTGAGTCGTGGAAACAGGGAGATCGGGGTTCAGAGTCATCCTAGACTACTTAGTGAGTTTAGGGCTAGCCTGGGATGCATGAGACGCTGTCAGAGAGAAAGAAGAAGAAATTAAGCAGCATTAATTAGGGTTGCTTTTCAAATAATAGACACTCGAAAACCCAGTCCAGGTAACAGGAGAAACTCAATGCAGTCCATACGGAGCATGAGAGACCCGTGGCTAGAATGCAAAAAGCAAGAGGACACACACTGTATAAAGTGGTGTGGTGGCTCAGGAGGCGGAAGCAGGCGGATCTCTGTAAATTCGAGGCCAGGACAGCCAGAGCTACACAGAGAAACCCTGTCTCAAAACAAAAACAAAAACAAAAACAAAAACAAACAAAAAAACACTCACTATAGAATAAGAATAAAACCAGTATGAATGGACAGAGAGGCTCTGGCCACATTTTCTCCAGAGAGGCTTTGTAGCCATACACAGTGAGTTTGCATCTTGGCTAATGAAGAGCCCAAGTTAGAACAGGCAAGAGAGTGGGGACAGGGCTGGGGAGATGGCTCTGCAGTTTAGAACCTGGCTGCTATTGCAGAGGACCCAGGACACCCACACACACATGGACACACGGACACACACAAACACACACGGACACACACATGAACACACACAAACACACACACACGGACACACACATGAACACACACACGGACACAGACACACACACACACACACACGGACACATACATACACGGACACACGGACACACACACACACACAAACACACACACATGGACACACACACGGACACACACACTTGGACACAGACACAAACACACACACACATACACGGACACACGGACACACACAGACACACACACAAACACACACACATGGACACACACACAGACACACACACACACACACATACACACACGCACACACACCCCTGTTGAGGCCTGCCTCTTTTAACATAACTAGCCATTTTGTATTCAGTCTTCATTTTGCTCCTAAGGTTCAGGTTCTCAGACTCCGCTTCCCAGACGTAGTTATCCATAGCGACACTGAAACATTCTCCTACGCGTTCATAACACAATGGCTGTACTGCTTGGGTTCCCAGATCTCAGTGCTCTGGAAGTCTGCTGCTGCTCACCACCCGTCCACCAGCCCTCTTACCTCACTCAGGACCAGCCAGCTTAAAAGTCAGCCAGGATACTCTAGCTGGCTAGCCAAAGCATAGTACTGTCTCCACCCTTCTGAACTTCTGGACTTGGTTTTTCCTATAAAAACCCTGCTCTAAGAATAGACCAGTACCACAGTTAGGCTCCCAAGTCCTTTTTTTCGTGGTCCTGATCAGTCTCGGGGTGTGGGTTCAATAAATTATTGTTGCTTAACTGAGATCAGTGTTCATATGGTTTGTGTGGCGATTCCTGGACCCCAACAATAACATAAAAATCAATGTTTTTTATTTTTTATTTATTTATTGGGTTTTTTGTTTGTTTGTTTGTTTTCGAGACAGGGTTTCTCTGTGTGGCCCTGGTTGTCCTGGAACTCACTCTGTAGACCAGGCTGGCCTCGAACTCGGAAATCCGCCTGCCTCTGCCTCCGGAGTGCTGGGATTAAAAGCGTGCGCCACCACGCCCCGCTTTGTTTTATATTTTTTTAAAGGAGGGGCAGTTGGAAGCTTGCCATCACAAAGATGAAGGCTAAGAACAATGCTGAGGTGTTTGAGCAAGTTTCTGTTAAAGGCCCAGAACAACAAGTCCACAGCACCAGAAAGATGGTTGCCAAGGAATGAAATCCAATAGAAGGCTAGAGCCAAGGGGTGTGAGATTCCTTATGGGCTGACATAATGTCATGGTGTTTTAATAAGGAAACCCAACCCTGTGACTATACTAACAGCCACTGAATGACAAGTGAACTTTCCTTTTCTTTCTTTCTTTCTTTCTTTCTTTCTTTCTTTCTTTCTTTCTTTCTTTCTTTCTTTTTCTTTCTTTCTATTACATTTTATTGTGTGTGTGTGTGTGTGTGTGTGTGTGTGTGTGTGCGTGCGCATGTTTTTTTGTTGTTGTTGTTAACCCGGTGTTGTGGCATATGCCTTTATTTTATTTTTTTTAAAGATTTATTTATTTATTTGTAAGTATTTATATGTAAGTACACTGTAGCTGTCTTCAGACATTCCAGAAGAGGGAGTCAGATCTCGTTACAGATGGTAGTGAGCCATGTGGTTGCTGGGATTTGAACTCCGGACCTTCGGAAGAGCAGTCGGGTGCTCTTACCCACTGAGCCATCTCACCAGACCGTATGTGTATGTTTTACAGAATACTGAGCCATTACATTTTATTTAGTGTCTGTGTGTGTGTGTGTGTGTGTGTTTTACAGAACACTGAGCTATCTTGCCAGTCCCATAGGTAGACTTTCATAATCAGACTGTATGGTACATGAGGCACAGTTCAACTAAGCTGCTAAGAAAAGAGTGGAATCAGGCCAGAAAGTGGTGGCACATGCCTTTAATCCCAGCACTCAGAGGCAGAAATAGGCATATCTCTGTGAGTTTGAGGCCAGCCCGGTCTACAGAGTGAGTTCCAGGACAGCCAGGGCTACACAGAGAAACCCTGTCTCGAAAAACCAAAAGAAAGGGGCAGGAGTGGGTCAGGCGGAGATCAGGCGCTCTGGAAGAGGGATGAAGCCTGTCTTTGTCACCCCTGTCCTGGTTCTGTCCTTGGCCAGGGGTTCCTCCTCCTTTTCTAATCTGTCAGCTAGCTACAGATGGGGTCTGGTCTTCCTTGGGGCTTCCGTTCCCTTAAATCTGTGGTTTGTGGAACACAGGGACCTGAGGATTCCGGGGTTGAGATGGAGACAGTGAACAAAGGAAGGGTGCTGAGGGTCTGAGGAGATTTTTCCCAGAAGGGACAGCCCCCCCTGGAGCAGGACGGTTCCAGAGAGGGGGGATGGTTAGGGGGACCTTAATGGGAAAAAGGTGGGGGGGAGTTACAGACCACAGGGGAAGAAAGAGGAACTTAGCCACGGCCACAACCGCTGGTGCCATTTGAGAGCCGAAGTGGGCCAGGAGCTGCTACTTCCCACAGGTGGGATGGGGGTCTGGTGTCGGACACTTCCCACCGGGTAGGATTGTGGGGAGCTGGGTTTGGCTTACTGTGGGGAGGTAGGTGAGACAGCAGAAGGGGTTTGGAGGGGCAAGAGGAGAAAGCTGGGCCAGCACAAATCATCGGGGACATATCTTCTGTACCCCTTGGGTGAGCAGGGCACTCGTGGTGTCCCCAAGGCCTGGCACCTGAGTGGTACATGGGGTCACCCTTAAACAGTGAACGAGTGGCCCAGACATTCATGAGAGGGAGGCAGGACAACCCTGTGAGAAGTGCCATCTGGAGAATCGAGCAGATATGGGTTGGAATCCTGTTCCTTGGAGATGAGCCACGTGGCGTTGGGCAAGAGCATGGGCTATGACTCTGAGCTACTGTTTCCTTTTCCACTCGACAGGAAGAGCTGAGCCATACCTCACAGGGCTGTGAAGAGAAGACAGCTCAAGAACTTCCAGCAGAGAGGAGGCATTCTATGGGCAGTAGCTGGCCTGCTGTGGCTTAGAAAGGACAAGGCCCCGAGACCCTCCAGGTCATGGGCTCTCCCTGGAGGGCTTTGGGAGTGGGGGTGTTGACCTTGGAGACCTAGGAAATGTGACACAGCTAAGACACCACCATAGAAACAGTGCTGAGGTCGCCCTAAAGGAGCTCGGGCTGGGTAAACGGCTCATTCAGTTACACAATTCAGTTACAGCAGGGGGACCTGAGTTCGATGATCAGAACACGCGCTCTGTGTGTTTGCTAAAGCAGGGAGTGTGTGTGTGTGTGTGTGGGGGTGTATGGGAAGGCAGGAGATGGCTCAATGGTTAGAGTAATGTCTCTTCTTATCTGGGTACCCAGCACCTACATAGTAGTCACAAACACCTATAATTCCAGTTCTAAGGGATCTGAACCCCCTTTTGCCCTCTCTGGGAGTCTATCTGCATGCCTATGGTGAACATACACTTACACACACACACACACACACACACACACTCACACACACACACACACACACTCACACACACACACAAATTCACACAAATTAAAAATGAATAAACCTTAAACAACAAATAAGGCAGGCAAAAGGCAGGCATATGCCCTACACCCTTGAAATGCCAGTGCTGGCATAGTAGAGGCAGGCAGATCCCTGGGGCTAGCCCAGGGACAGCCAGGACAGCCAGGGCTACACAGAGAAACCCTACCTCGAAAAACCGTGCATTGAAGCAGCATTTACACCATATGCTTGCTGACTGGCTGGCTGGCTGGCTGGCTGGCGCGCTCTGTGTGTGTGTGTGTGTGTGTGTGTGTGTGTGTTCTCATGTAGCCCAGGCTGGCCTCAAAATCACAATGTAGCCAAGAATGACTTGGGACTCTAGACCCTCCTGCCTTGACTGGATGTCTCCTTGGTAACCACAGCTTATGCCCCTCGATTTGGGAATCCTGCTGGCTCCAGAACAATGGAAAACAGAAGCACCCACACCCACCCAGAGAACAAGGCGGACACTCCAGCAGTCCAATCAAGTTCTGGCCTGAGTTCCACCAAAAAGAAGACAGATTCGGAACCCACTGTCTCAGCCGGTCAGGTGGGCAGACCTTCACTTCCGGTTCCGATCTCCGTTCCCAGCTCGGGTGGCTTCCTACCTTTTGTTTTGTTTGTTTTTCCAGACAGGGTTTCTCTGTGTAGTCCTGGCTGTCCTGGAACTCATTCTATAGATCAGACTGTCCTCCAGCTCACAGAGATGCACCTGCCCCTGCCTCTGCCTCTCAAGGGCTGGGATTAAAGACAAATGTGTCCAGCCCTGGGCATTTCTTCTTCTTCTTCTTCTTCTTCTTCTTCTTCTTCTTCTTCTTCTTCTTCTTCTTCTTCTTCTTCTTCTTCTTCTTCTTCTTCTTCTTCTTCTTTGTTTGTTTATTTGTTTGTTTGCTTTGAGGCAGGGTTTCTCTATGTAGCCCTGGCTGTCCTGGAACTCACTCTGTAGACCAGGCTGGCCTCGAACTCAGAAATCGACCTTCCTCTGCCTCCCAAGTGCTGGGATTAAAGGTGTGTGCCACCACAACCATTGTCTCAAACAGCTAAAGTGTCCAGCCCCTGTACTGTGGCAGGCACTGACATTCTTCCAAACAGCCCTCAACACAATCCTTTGGCTCATATTCTGGGTGCCCTCCAGTTTTATGCTGAGCCGTGGACTCAAGCCCACCGTCTCTCCAGGACCTCCCTGACAGGGGGACGGACAGGAAGGAACAGGACGAGGGCCCCAGTGCCTGGGTCAAGCTCACTGGCCCACACACATCTCTGTTTCAGACTGGACTTGCAGATGCCACTGAAAGGGACAGCAGAAAGCAGCCTGTAGCTCCCAGAGGACCAGAGAGGGAGCTCCAACACACAGGATCATCCCAGGATGGGTCAGGGGAGCTTCAGACCCAGGAGCAGAGGCCCTCAGCGAGACCAAGGTGAGTTCCGGTGGGGGGGGGCTCCCTAGAAAAGGGAGTCTGGAGAGAACTGAGAACTTCTAGCCTAAGGCAGATCTAGTGACTGTAGCATTCTCTGCTGTTCCTGTCTTCCTACCTCTTTCCTCTCTGCCCAACTCTACTGAGGAGCAAGCCCAGGACCTCGAAGATGCTACTAGCTTGGCCAGTGCCCCATCATTGACTGACCTTAACCCATTTCAGAGCACCAATCAAACTAAACTATTTCTATCCGCCCTCTGTCTACTTACGGCTGCCAAGACGGAGCCACCGTCCACGAGACTTACTCAAGGGGAGTTTATGTCTCCTGCTCAGCTCCAGATCCCTCCTCCAGGTCCCTCCTGCCTGGTACTAGCCCTGGCACCTGCATGGTAGATTCTCAATAAGCATTTATTCATTAAACCTATAGAAGAGCCAGGCGGTGGTGGCGCACGCCTTTAATCCCAGCACTTGGGAGGCAGAGGCAGGCAGATTTCTGAGTTCGAGGCCAGCCTGGTCTCCCTCTCTCCCTCTCTTTTGAAGTACT
>NC_034595.1:92029367-92062630 GCF_900095145.1 Mus pahari
TATATATATATATATATATATATATATATATATATATATATGTATATAGTTGTGGCTGTCCTAGAACTCATTAGGTAAAAGGGGCCACAGAGATCCGCCGCCTCTGCCTCCTCAGTACTAGGATTAAAAGGTGTGAGCCACCAAGGCCAGCTACGATATGGGATTTTATGCGTGCACTCAAAGGTGTGTTTATTGAAGGGAAGAAGGCTCATGAGACCCCACCCTTGCTGAGAACCTTACAAAGTTTATGGTTGCTGGGGGAGGCAGAACATTTCTTGAGTGGTGTAGCTGGTGGTAAGGTGCCCACACATCGATAAACAGCTCACTGGGCTCCTGTCAGTGATCTTCATGAAGCTCAGTCATTAAAAAACAAAACAATTAGCCAGGTGTGGTGGCACAAGCCTTTAATCCCAGCACTTGGGAGGCAGAGACAGGCGGATTTCTGAGTTCGAGGCCAGCCTGATCTATAGAATGAGTTCCAGGACAGCCAGGGCTAAACAGAGAAACCCTGTCTCAAAAACAAAACAAAACAAAAAAACAAAAACAAAAACAAAAACAATCCCAGCACTCAGGAGGCAGAGGCAGGCAGATTTCTGAGTTAGAAGCTGGCCTGGTCTACAAAGTGAGTTCCAGGACAGTCAGGGTTACACAGAGAAACCCTGTCTTGAAAAAATAAAATAAAACAAAACAAAACAGATACCAAGGGCTGGAGAGATGGCTCAGCATTTATGAGCACTGACTGCTCTTCCAGAGGTCCTGAGTTCAATTCCTAGCAACCACATGGTGGCTCACAACCACCCATAATGAGATCTGACGCCCTCTTCTGGTGTGTCTGAAGACAGCTACGATGCACTCATATACATAAAATAAATAAATAAATCTTTCAAAGAAAAACAAATATGAAATGAAAAGGGGCGGGGTTAGTTGGAAAGAGGGAGGGGATTTGGGGAGGGGGAGGGGCGAGCAAAGGTAATGAATGTGATCAAAATATTTTATGTCCATATACAGATGTCAGGACAAAACCCATCACACTGACCACATACTAATGAAAACATAGGAAGGAAGCATGCACACGAAGGCTCCTTAGCATGTTTAAGTATGTGTTATGTGTATGTAGAACTAAACCTCCACTAATAGCTGCTCAGGCATATGAAAGAGCCTCGAGGAGAAAGGCCCAGGCCAAGGTGGTGGCCCGCACCTAGGATTGGAGCACAGAGGAGGCTAAGGTAGGGCTGGTAGTTTGAGGCCAGCCTAGGCTACTGAGCGGAAACCCTGTCTGAGGAAGGAAGAGAAGGAAGGGGAGGGGGCAAGGGGACGGTGAAAAAAGAGACACTCCAGATTAAAGTGAGACCAGAGACACACAGATTCAGCTCCTGATGGTATCCTTAGCCGTGTGACCCTGGGCCCACGTATCTCAACCGTTCTGATTTTTCTGATGTTTTGGTGGGTGTGTATGTACGTGTGTGCACCTGTGCATGCACGTGTGTTTCTGGTGATCGAAGCCAGGCAAGTATTGTACCAATTCAACTACCCCTAGCCCAACATAAAGTCTCTCTCTGTCTGTCTCTCTCTCCTCTCTCCTCTTTATCTGTCCCTGTCTCTGTCTCTCTCCTCTCTGTTTCTGTCTCTGTAGTTGTGAGAGAGGCAGCACGGAATCTCATGCAGCCCAGGCTGGCTTTGAACTTACTGTGAAGCTGAGAAGGAGCTTCAGCTCTGGGCTCTCCCCTCTCCACGTCCTTACACTGGGGTTACAGGTGTGCTGTGCCATCGTACACTCCTTCTCTTTCTGAAAAACAACCAGCACTGAAAGGGTTAAACCCTAACCTCCTCAACACCCACCTGGAGGATCCCAAGACTTGGAGTGTGTGTCAGTCCTTCCTCTACTCTCCCAGGTACCCCTGGTGTGCCTAGTCCGAGGCAGGCAGGCATTCAGGGAGAGCAGCCCCAGGCCTGAGTGAAGTGACAGCTGTCTGTTTTCTCCACAAGGACAACCCAGGATGGGCAGAAGGAGCTGCAAGCAGGCCCGGAGCAAGCCCAGCCTAGTGGGGACTTTGTGACCTCTGAAGGGCAGCCACAGCCAGCCATGCAGACCAAGGACCAGCAGAAGAGATGGCAGAGTGTGGACATCAAAGAGATTCATCTTGCCGAGAGCTGCCAGGTAACCCCAGGAGATTAGGGAGAAGAGTGTGGGCACCATGCGGGTGTTGGGGGAAAGGGTCCCTGTGCCCTCCACACAGGTGTGCTTGTGTTTGCTTGAGGCTGTGCGCTGGAGGTGGCCGGCCCTCAGGCTTGTGTTTGCTTGAGGCTGTGCACTGGAGGTGGCCGACCCTCAGTCTCTGTGGGCCACTGGGTGGTGGTTCAGGCACTTAGAATCAGAGTGCTCTTCAGGTCTTGTTTACAGAGAGGTCCCTACAGGTGTCCTGGGGACAGGACAGGGATGAGGGTACTATGACAGAGGATACTGGGAGGTGCTGGGTTTAAGAGACTGACTGTGAGCCGGGCAGTGGTGGCTCATGCCTTTAATCCCAGCGGTTGGGAGGCAGAGGCAGGTAGATTTCTTGAGTTCGAGGCCAGCTTGGTCTACAGAGTGAGTTCTAGGACAGCCAGGACTACACAGAGAAGCCCTATCTTGAAAAACCAAAAGAAAAAAAAAAAGAGACTGGCTGTGTATCTGTCTGTCTGTCAACATGTCTGTCCATCAGTTTGTGTGTGTGTGTGTGTGTGTGTGTGTGAGAGAGAGAGAGAGAGAGAGAGAGAGAGAATGTGTGTGCAAGTGCATGCATGTACATGTGTGTGTCCTGCCTTACAAGGCAAGCTGGCCTTTCCAAAACGTATTTAACTGGAATACTTTAAATATTTATTTGTCTCATTTCTACATTCCTTTATAAAAGAAAATAATGTAGCATAACCCAACACAACATTCTTGCGGGGGGGGGGGTGTTTCCATTTGGGTTTTCGAGACAGGGTTTCTCTTTGTAGCCCTGACTGCCCTGAAACTCACTCTGTAGACCAGGCTGGCCACAAACTCAGAAATCCGCCTGCCTCTGCCTCCCAAGTGCTGGGATTAAAGGCGTGTGCCACCACTGCCTGGCTAGCTTGAAACTTTCTTAATGAGCTGAGACACCTGCACCCCAAGAGCCTTTCTACCCCTCTTAGGGTGTCTATTGTGATGAAACGCCATGACCAAAAGCAAGCTGAGAGAGAAAGGATTTGTTTGATTTCTGCTTCCATATCATAGTTCAGCATTAAAGGAGGCCTGGGCAGGAACTCACACAGGGCAGGAACCCGGAGGCAGAGGTTGATGCAGAGTCCACAGCGGGATCTGCTTGCTGGCTTGCTCAGCCTGCTTCCTTATAGATTCCAGGACCACCAACCTAGGGAGGGCACCGCCCACAGTGGGCTGGGCTCTCCCCCATCCATCACTGATTAAGAAAATGTCTTCAGGCTTGCCTACACCCCTATCTTAGGGAAGCACTTTCTTGATGGACATTCCCTCCTCTCAAGATGACATAAAACCATCCAGCGCACACTCCTGAGAAATGAAATCAGATATCCATGCAGAGATTAGTATTCATGGGGATATCAATACCCACATGGATATCAACAGTCACAGACTTATTACCCATAATCAGTAAAATTAGGAAACACTTCAAGCATCCATCAGTAGCTGGGTGGAGAGACACTGTGGTACTGTGTGCAATGGAATCCTACTCAGAAACAAAGGAAGAAGATTCTGAAAGACACACTAGGAACTGGTCATAGGGGTAACCACACAGTGTCGGGCAGTGGTGGCACAAGCCTTTAATCCCAGCACTTGGGAGGCAGAGGCGGGTCATAGGAATAACCACACTGAAGGAAAGAAAACAGAAAAAAAGAAAAATACAGGAGGGTTGATATGGTGAAGGCACACAACCTTTGATCCTGGCACTCAAGAGGCCATGTCAGGGAGATCTCTCTGACTCTCTGAGGCAGCCTGGTCAACCAGAGTGAGTTCTGGGTCAGCCAGGGGTTCATAGAGAGACCTTGTCTCAAAGGTAGAACAGGAAAAAAAAAAAAAAAGATAGAAAACACAGACACACATACACACACACCCAGAGACACACCACATGTCAGGAGAGATGGCACAGCAGTTAAGAGCACTGGCTGCTTTTCCAGAGGACTGGAGTTCAGTTCCCAGAACACACATGGTGACTCAAAACCCCCTGTAACTCTAGGATCTGATGCCCTCTTTGGCTTCTAAGGCCATCTACAGACGTGTGCCATACATCCACACAGACGCATACACATAAAGAAAAATACATCTTTAGGAAAAAAAATAATATATGCCATAGAACAGGAGGGGTGTCGGGGGGGGGTCCGCCCTTTGAGGCTCCCCTGAGGAAGTCAGACAATAGCTCTTCTCAGGGCGTCTTCTTGGTTTCCTAGACTCTCCCTCTCCATACTCAGGGAAACACAGACCAGGATCTGGGGAAGCCACGCCCCTCCGACGGCAGGAGTCAGCCACTAAAGAATAACTCCCCCAGCGAAGCAGGCCGCCCACAGGTCAGGCTGCAAGAGCCTATGCCAGCACCTGGCTCCGGGACTCACAAGGACAACCCCCAGGAGGCAGTGCCCCCCAAGCCCAAGGTGACTACAGAAGAAAAGAAGGCTCCTCCCGTTTTGCCATCCGTACTGGGACCTCGAACACACAAAGACCGGTAAGTCATCCTCCGGGGCCAACCCTGCCCGGCTCTTCAGCCAAGCCAAAGCCGGTGCGAGGGAGCCAGCTCAGCCGGTGCGAGGGAGCCAGCTCAGCCGGTGCGAGGGAGCCAGCTCAGCCGGTGCCATGCTTACTATGCAGAGATTAGGAGCTGAAAGGAATTCTGCACCCCCCCCCCGCCCACCCCCATAAAAAGCTGGGTACAGAGGCATGTGCTTGGAGACAAGGGGGATCCTGAGACCATGGCTGGCCAGCTAGTCTAGCCAGCTCCTGGTGGATGAGAGACCACGTCTCAAAACAAGATGGAGGCTGAGGAGATGCAAAATGGGTAAGGGCGCTTGCTGCCAACCTGAAGCCTTAAGCTCAAGCCCCAGGAACTCACGTGGTAGAAGGAGAGAACTGAATTTGTTCAAGTTGTCCTCTGACCTCCATACTTGTGCTCTGGGATGTGTGCATGCGCACACGCACATGCACACGCTCACGCACACCCCCAACAACCAATTACTGGCCAGTGATTTGGCTCAGTAGGTTAAAGGTGCTGGCCACTAAGTATGGTGACCCTATATCAGGGCCCACATAGTAGGTTATCCAGTAGAAGGAGAAGCTGATCCACACAAATTGTCTCCTGACATGTGTGCTAACGTCAAACGAGTTAACGAATGTGATTAAAGAAAAAAAAAAAAAAACCTAAAAGCACAAAAAACGGGGAGGTGTTTCATGTTTCTGACCAGCTAAAGCTCCTCGGTTAGGTCATAGGCTGCTGGGCCCCATGTTTGTTCTATGGATCTCTGCGTGCAGGTGAGGCAGTGGGGGACACACATGCTAGGGGACAGGATTGCGTGTGCTGGGGCCTGTAATGTGCATGTCCTGATCTGCAACCTTGCCCCCGCCCCACCCGGTTTCTTCTCTGTTTAGAGGCGAGGCTGCAGAGAGCAAGGCAGCACCGAGGCCGCCGCCTCCTCCTCCTCCTCCAGTAAGTAGGGCCAGAGTGGGAATGGGGGGAGTGGGAGTGGGGGAGCTCGGGGGGAGGGGGTGGGAACAAACATTTTCATTCAGACTTTGGAAAGCTTGCAGTGTAAGCCTGGACTACACTCACATTGGATTTATATTTCTTCTTTTTTTAATATTTATTTATTTATACTTTACTCAAAGTTTGGTGTTTGTTTTGTTTTGTTGTGAGTCAGGGTTTCTCAGTGTAGCCCTGGCTGTCCTGGAACTCACTCTGTATTCCAGGCTGGCCGCAAACTCAGAAATCCTCCTGCCTCTGCCTCCTCAGTGCAGTGCGGAACTAAAGGCATGCGCCACCACCGCCCAGCTTTAAAGTTTTTTAAATTGCAAGTACTCTGTGTGTACGCAGCCAGCAGAATCTTCTCACGTGTCCCATGGCACAGGACTGGAGGTTCTCTCCTCCCACTATGTGGGCCCTGGGGATCAAGCTCAGGGTTGGTGGCCAGGGTCTCTACCTGCTGAGCCAGCCTGAAGCCATCTTTTGGGTTTTCAAGACCGGCGCCTCCCGTAGCCCAGGCTGGCCTAGAACTCCTGATGTTGCTGAGAATGATCTCAAAATCTTGCCCCCTCTGGCCTCTGCTTCCCGATGCTGGGTTTCCGTGTGTGTGCTGCTGGCCCTGGTGAGTCCGCTTTGAGTGGGCAGTCAGAAATGAGATCCCAATCTGGAGCCCGTGACTCCTCAGGGCTGCTTCCCATCAGCCCTTTGCGCTCAGCTCCTAGCCACAGCTTCTCGGAATGCCTGCGGTCTCTCAGTCATCCCCACGCCCCAGCTCTGCTACTTCCAGGTCTCTGAGTTGACAGCACCAGCTTAGAAGCGTCATCACCCAGTCCTAGTCACTCCTGCCTATCTTCACGACACATCCCCAGCCATAGCAGGACACTCGGGCCAGGCACACTTCGTCTGCTGGGGCCTGAAGTGACTAAGTGTGATTTACTTAGCTGATGCCCAATCACACTCCGCGGTGTCCTTGCAGACCAACAAGTGTCACGGAAGAACACGGAAGGAGAAACTCCAGCCTCCTCCTGCCCATCAGTCATCAGTAGCCACGCCCCCACCCCGCCTATTTATCAGATCCTTTTCCGCCGGCCACACCACCAGTCTCTCCATTTGTACAGCAATATCTACCTATAGACTCATGTACCTTAGTGCCTATGGGCCCTTCCGTATGCTTCCTTTTTAAAAAAGAAAAAAAGATTTATTTGTTGACTTTATGTATATGAGTGTACTGTAGCTGTGACAGACGGTTGTGAGCCTTCATGTGGTTGCTGGGAACTGAATTTCAGGACCTCTGTTCACTCCAGTCAGCCCTGCCTCGCCTCCAGTCAGGCATAGCGGGCGCGGCATGTGCAAAGGTCCCTGGGAAATAAGCTTAGCGTATTTACAGGTTAGAAATCCCACCAGAGTAGCTAGACACAGAGCCTTGTGTGTTTGGTTGAAGATTTGGGGTCTCGCTCTATGAGCCCGCTATGCCTGACTGTCCCTCCATAGATACGGCCATGACTAAGTCCATGGGGTTACTCAGGCTTCAACTTAAATGTCACTCAGCAGTTTTCCCCTGACCATCCAGTCTCAAGTTATCCTGTCAGCCATGGGTACTCTATCATCATGATCCTATTTTCCTTGTCTTTTGGGGTGAGGGGATTTGCAGTGTTTGTCTGTCTGTAACCCTGTGTACCACAAGCATGCAGTTCTCAAGGAAGCCAGAAGAGGGCGACGGATGCCCGGAACTAGAGTTACAGACTATGAGGCACTTCAGGTGGGAGCTGGGATTAAAGGCATGCAGCGTCCATACCTAGTGGTGCCTTGCGTCATCTAAAGGAAGAGTTAGGGGTGCACCTTAGGGGTGCAAGGGCTCCTACCGTCACTGAGGCCTCACAGTTGGGGGGGGCAGAAAGGTTGCCAATAAGAATAAGTGAGGGAGGGGCTGGAGAGATGGCTCAGCGGGTAAAAGCACTGGCTGCTCTTCCAGAGGTCCTGAGTTCAAATCCCAACAACCACATGGTGGCTCACAACCATCTGTAATGAGATCTGATGTCCTCTTCTGGAGTGTCTGAAGACAGATACAGTGTACTCATATACATAAAATTAAAAAATCTTTAAAAAATTAAAAAAGAAAAGAGCCGGGCTTGGTGGCGCATGCCTTTAATCCCAGCACTTGTGAGGCAGAGGCAGGCGGATTTCTGAGTTCAAGGCCAGCCGGGTCTACAAAGTGAGTTCCAGGTCTACACAGAGAAACCCTGTTTTGAAAAACCAAAAAAATAAAAAGCTGAGAGGAATCAGATGTAGGCATGGCTGGCTCTCTGTATCGAATGAGAAACTATCTGAACTGCCCTTTACGTGCTGGGACACCTGTGTGACTGGCCTCCAGAGTGAGGTAAGGCCACAGCTGTGTGGGCTTCAGTGAGAGAAGTTGGCTCATTCAGGAATACAGCCTGCAGGTGGGAGGTGGCAAGTGGGTCAGATCACTCCGAGATCGCTCCATGTCTGGATGGCACCTGGAGTGGTCCTCAGAGACTTGGAGAGGACAGCCTGAGCATCCCCAGAGGCTCTGAGGGAGGTAGGCCAGTCTGTCTGTCTGCCTGGCTGCCCAGAGGTATCACAGGTACCCTCCTCTCCCCTCAGGAGCAAAGAGACGTTGAGAAGAAGGAGCTGGGCCAAGGGCAGAAGCAACGGCAGCAGGCCTTGTCAGCTGCAGGCACCCAGGGTCCAGCGAACTCCCGACGGGGTTTCATGAAGTGCCTACTGGAGGTGGAAGAGCAAGAGGAAGCCACCCACAGAAGGACTCTGAAGCCCCGGGGCCTGACAGCCAGGAGGTCCCCCAAGACTGTGACTTCTGTGTCCACCTCAGGCCCCATCAACAGCTCTGTTCCAACCTTACCTCTGACCCTGCATGAAGCTTCCACCTCAGCTCCAGCTACTGTCCCATCCTGGGTCAGACCACCGGCCCCCGGGCAAACCCCCATCCCTATGGGGTCCTCTGGGTCAGTCCTGCCAACTTCTGCCCAGGACCAGAACTGGAGATGGCCAGAGTTCTTGCCCCAGGGCAATGAGAGAAGTCTCAACTATGCCAAGATCCGGTAAGAACCACCTCTATTAGCCTGCCATCTTACCAGGGCCCCGGCTTTGGTCTGTTTCCAACTCGGGGCCTGCGAGACTCTGGCCCTTGCCCTTTCCCCCCCCCCCAAACCCCTCTCCCCCCATCGCTAGTCACCCCCTCAGTCTTCTCTCACTGTTTCTCTGTGCTTCCCAGCAGGGTCTCCCCCAAGTTCCCACCCCCTTTCCACTCTCCCTCCCTCCCTCCCTCCTCCTCTCTAATGCTAGGATGGAAGCTGGGGACTCACACACACTAAGCAAGCACTGTACCCCTGCACTGCACCCCACCCAGTCCTCCCACGACCACCAAAGGGACCACCTGTGGCTTCTGTCTCAGGCCTGTGGGTCTCTCTGTTACTTGTGGCTCCTTGACACAACAGAGTCCCTCCAGGAAGTTTCCCTACCCTCTGCTGCCCAGTCTTCCTTCCCCCCACCCCTGGGTGGCCTTGGCAGGGGCAGGGGCACACAGGCAGGAGGTGGTTGAAAGCTGTCCTGGGCCCATTCTCCTGCAGGCAGGAGCCGGAAGAGCATAGCCTCTTCAGAATGTATCAGAGCTGGGAGGAGCGGACCGAGGAGCACCTCACCCTGAAGCAGGAGGAAGGTGGGCATCTCACGGTACTAATCTGCTGCCCCACTGTCCCACCCCACTGCCCCACTGCCCCACACTGCTGGGGCTGTCCCATTGCCCCACACTGCTGCCCCACTGTCCCACTACCCCAAGCAGTGTCTTCAGGGGGTCAACTGCATTTGGCCCCAGGACACAGAAAAGGTGGGCTCCCCCCTCCCCACCAGTCCTCTTTAGAGGAAGCCTGAAGGAGAGGCAGGGTTCCCCAAGAACCCTGCCCATCCTAGACAGTCCCTCTCCATTTAACGGGGGCCACCAGCTCCAAACAGGTTCCTCCTGCCCATCATACCCTATCCCACCAACAACTCTGAGAAGTGCTCGCTCATCTCCCATCCTGGGTGAGGTCTCTGTGGACCCCATCCTCCCTGGCCCTACGAGAATGGGTGTGCCGTCCTACCTCCCACTCCTTCCTAAGGTCCAGAGCCTTCTTGACCACAGTGGCTCCTTGCCTCGGATTTTCCACAACATCTCACTGATCCAAGGGAATGAAACACAGTGGAGGCAGCTGCCGACTGCCCTCCTCCTGACATGCACACGCATGCACGCACTAAGCACACCATACATATACTACATACCACAAGAAATTTGGAGGAGGAGCAGGTGATGGTGGTGGTGGTGATGGAGGAGGAGATGTGATGATGATGATGCAGATGATGCAGATGCAGGAGCATCCCACTTAGTAACTCCGTCTCCCTTGTCAGCCTTCCGAAGCTACTTTGATATCTTCAATGGTCCTGGTGAGGTGGATGCGCGGAGCCTCAAGAACATCTTGCTCCTGATTGGCTTCACCTTTACTCCAGCCCAGGTGGAAGAAGCCCTGATGAGTGCTGATGTCAATGGTGAGCGAGGAGGTCTTCCCGGAGCCCTGGAGAGGGGCCGCCCAGCACTGCAGACTCCTCACACACACTTGAAGGGGTGTTGACCTGGGAAGACAAAGGTTCCAGGCTTCAACGGTCGCTGGCCTAGTTCTGTCCCCCTCCTACCCCCAGGCGTGTGAACCATGGGGGCTCCTTGCTGTAGCAGGCTCTGATTCCAGAAACTAATGGTCCCTGACCCACTGTGCAGTGGCAGGTTCTGGGGATCCAGAAGTGACCAGAGCTTACCTCCTAACCAGCCAACGGTGTTGGCGACTTCGGGAGTCCTTGCCCTCATCCC
The DNA here is from genome assembly GCF_900095145.1 of Mus pahari. Classification (NCBI taxonomy): domain Eukaryota; kingdom Metazoa; phylum Chordata; class Mammalia; order Rodentia; family Muridae; genus Mus; species Mus pahari. Next base: position 92,039,949 of record NC_034595.1, read on the forward strand.
TGCACACCATGTATTCTCCATGACTCACTCTTCTTCCTTCCTTTTGCTTTTGTTTTTCGAGACAGGGTTTCCCTGTGTAGCCCTGGCTGTCCTGGAACTTGATCTGTAGCTCAGGCTGGCCTGGAACTCAGAGATCTCCCTGCTTCTAGGGCTGGGATTAAAGGTGTGTGCCACCACTGCCCCCCGGTGAGCCTTGCATTTCTTCTGCCAGCCTTCTGGCTTTGATCAAGTCCAGCTGTTTGCTAGGCCTCAGTTTCTCTGTCTGTAAAACAGAGCTGACACTAGCAACCCTCCTCCTCATGTTCCGTAAGATAAAATGGGGCAAGCAGGCAAAGGGTGGGACAGTGCCTGTGGGGCAGGAGACAGCAGCTGCTAGCATCGGCCAGACAGTAAGTATGGGATGTCTTCCGTGAGTGACATGTAAGACACAGCCCTGCTGTCCTCAAGGGGTCTCCAGACAGTGACTGCCACAGGATAAAGGATTGCCCGGAAGTTAAGCAAAGCACTGGGTCAACAGTTGCAGCTCCTTAAAAGATGGGGGCAGGAAGGAGGGCTTCCTGGAAGAAGCACCGCTCTAGCCAAGTGGTGCCAAATTAAAAAGCTGTCAGGGAAAGAAGAAGGAAGTAGTCCCCATGAGATGGGCTGGAGGCACTTGCATGTGGCAGGGTGTGGCCCGACAAAGGGACAGGCAGGCCACGTAGGAACTGAGTCCTGACCACTGCTCAAGACTGCTCACACACACTTGAAGGGGTGGTGACCTGGGAAGACAAAGGTTGCAGGCTTCAACGGTCGCTGGCCTAGTTCTGCCCCCCTCCTGCCCCCAGGTGTGTGAACCAGGGCAAGAACCCTTTCTCTGAGCCTCAAGTCCCACCCGTGGCCAGGGTTAAGTCCTGAGCATTCTCACGCCTGTCTTTAAGGATGGGAGACCTCCTGAGTCCACTGTTAAGCAGCCCAGAGAACATGAACTGAGTTCCCACTGGCTTGAGCCCTAGGGCACAGCATGGGACAGAGTGTACAGTCATTGTTTCTCAGTCTCTTCTAAGTTCCGGGTGTCCCACATGGTGATGGGGGTTTTAGGAGACAGTCCAGTAAGGGATCTGCCCTGGTTTGAACTTCTTTGACTTAGCTGGTAAAGCTGCTTGCTACCTGGGACACTCCCAAAAGAGACCTCACCTCCAGACCTGGGATGTGGTAGGCACATTGCCTCCCCTCACATAAAATCAATACAATGTAACAAGGAGAAAGGTTAGATGCCAGGTGGAGGTGGTGGCGCATGCCTTTAATCCCAGCACCAGGGAGACAGAGGGAGGCGGATTTCTGAGTTTGAGGCTAGCCTCGTCTAGAGTAAGTTCCAGTATGGCCAAGGCTACACAAAAGTCCTGTCTTGACGAACCAAAAAAACCCTTCGACTTCTAAGGAACCATGATTGGGGTAGGGATTGGAGGGTTTGGGGGGGGGGGCATCTGTGGCCGGGGAGCAGCACATTGAACAGAGAAGAACTTGGCAAGAGATGAGGCTACTGACAGTACTGTGGTGGGGCCTGCGGGGCCCTAAAAGGTAGCCAGAATTTCCTACATTCATATTCATGCAGAGACCAGTACTCGGTGGTGACAGCTGCTGGCCTTTAGTGCACACATGCTATGCGTGCAGCTGTTAGGACTGGCTCCACTCCATAAAAACTAAAGCTTCCTGGGGCTCAGAAGCTTGACCCGGGTTCCATAAATGGGAAGTGGTGGACATGGGTTTTGAACTCGCACTGCTGGCTCTCAGGAATTCAAGGCCCAGTCATTTTCTTAGAGCTCAGACTGGCGTGGAGCTGGCTGTGTGGCCAAGATGACTTTGAAGTATTAACCCTTGTCCCGACTCTGCCTCCAGGTTTATAGAGTATTCGGGAATTGAACCCCGAACTTTGTGCATGCTAGGCGAACACTCTTACCAACTGAGCTACAACCCCTATCCTGGCCCAATAGCGTCTGACCCATTAGATTAGCGTCTGACCCATTAGATTGTCATTTTTCTATTCCACATTTTCTGCTGACTCAGCATCACTGTTACAGCCCCCGGGTCAGGGGTGGGAGTGGGGCAGGGAGGAGCAGCCAGGGGACACCAGGATCACACCTGGCTTGCCGTCCCTGGGCCTGCCGTAGAAGGCCCCTGGCCACTCTCATTTCTTTGCCTCTGCAGGAGATGGTCATGTGGATTTCAAAGACTTTTTGGCTGTAATGACAGACACCAAGCGCTTCTTCTGCTCCGTGGGTGAGCAGAGGGCCAGCCCAGGGCAGTCAGAGCTGGAAAGGGGACCTGGAGGCTGATGGGGGACATTGAAGTGCCTGAGAGTAATGGCAGCTACTCCTTCATGATCCCAGAACAGAATGTCCTGATGGATATGTCGCCCCGGAACCCCTACACACTCTTCTTTGAGATCCTCTCTCTGCTGGTGGAAATGCTGGCCCTGCCGGAGTTGGCCCTAGAGGAGATCACAAAGTAAGTGGGGCTACTTAGTTGGAGGTGGGGGACAGAGAGGGGCAGCTAGTGCTGTGATACCGGGAGACTTTTGAGGGTTCGGATTCTCAGTTGCAAAGGAAAGAAAACCCCAATAAAACTTCCTTGGGTGGAGGAGGATCAGCTGGGGCTTCAGGAACGGCTGGATCTAGAAGAGCAGATGATACCAGGGAAGGTTGTTGTTGTTGTTGTTGTTGTTTTGTTTTGTTTGTTTTTTCGAGACAGGGTTTCTCTGCATAGCCCTGGCTGTCCTGGAACTCACTTTGTAGACCAGGCTGGCCTCAAACTTAGAAATCCACCTGCCTCTGCCTCCCGAGTGCTGGAATTAAAGGCATGCGCCACCACGCCCGGCTATCACAGGAAAGTTTTCTTTCCCCACCTCGCCATCTCAGGGTGCTGCCTTCAAGGTTCAGCTAGGTTCTCCCAGTGGAAAGGGTGGTAATGGCAACCCCACATTCAGTCCTTCTGGTTCTGCAGTTACAGGACCATAGCGATCCTTCCCTACAAGACTCTGTAACACTCTTGGAATAGGAATCTTGCATGCTTCCAGGAAGGGCGATGGGCAGGCAGCGGGCACTCAGAAAGAGATGACTACAGCCTAAATCATTCTCAGGCTAAAAGGTGATGGGTGGCAGTGGAAGGCCCAGCTGTTCTCTCGCAGGAGTCTCTGAATTCCACCCTCTACTGCTGTCCTGACTGACCAGGACTTACCTTCGGCTTCTTTGGGGACTTCTTCACACTGTTTCCAGTCCGCACCAGCTTGCAGACCCTCGCCATCAGTGACACCAGTGAATGAGGTCTCTCCTTTCCCCACAGCCTTGCCAGCATCTGTTATCAGCTGTTTTCTTGATCTCTGCCATTCTGACCAAGACTAAGTAAGACGAAGAAATCTCAAAGTTGCTTCAAATCAAAATGAATTTCTCTAGTTGTTAGGGATAAGGGACACAGTTTGAAGTCTTCCTTGGTCATTTTTATTTCTTTTGGAACGCTGTTCAGTCCTTAGCCCAGTTTAACTGGCTCAGGGTTGTTTTCTTAACTCATTTGTTAGAGGTCATATGTTCTGGACATCAGTCCTCTGTCAGACGTACAGCTGGCTGAGTCTCTCCCTCTCGGTGGGCTTCGCTGCACTCGACTCTTCCCTAACTTGTGAGGAAAGCTGCAGCACCGGCATAAGACAGGTGCCTCTTTGTCTAAGCAGCCAGTGCTGTCAGCGGCTGAACCTAAAGTGGTCGGCCAATGTCATTCATATTTTTTTTTAGGAAAACGAACACCAGGACGTCAATCCTCCTGTCTGAGTACAGGCAGTGCCTTCTTACCACTTCCCTTCCCCCCACGCTGCTCCCCTTCTTTCACGCCATCACTGATCTGGACCTCCAGCAAGGAATCTGTGATTCTTTATGAGGGAAGGTGCTGTTGAGCCCCAGTAAAAGACCTTGACAAAACACCCCGGGGAAGATGTGAGAGTTAAGTTTTTCCTTCCCTTGTTAAGATAGGATCTGTGTTATCCCAGCTGGGCTGGGACCTGAGCTGCTCCATCACTCTTGAGCATTAGAGATTATGGGCATGCCTCACTGTGCCCAGTAGCCGAAGGCCGATGGATCATTTTAAGTTGACCAGGTGTGGCAGCCATGCTCTTGATACCTGTATGCAGGGGGCAGAGGCAGGTGGATCTCTGTGTGTGTGAGATCCATCTGGTCTACACAGCGTATTCCAGGCCAGTGGGGCTGCACAGTGAGACTCTGTCTTAAAAAAATAAAAATTCTTATTTCTAAAATTTCACTAAGGGCATGTGTAGATCAGGCTAGACTCTGGCTTGATATATAGCTGAGGATGCCCTTGAGGTTCTGACGCTTCTGTCTTGTATCTCCTGAATGCTGGGAGTGTGCACAGCCATGCTTAGTTAGTTTGGGTCAGGGGCCAAGGCCTGCGCCTCCAGCATGCTAGGCAAGTGCTCTATCAGCCGACCACCCACTCACCACACATACTCAGCCTCACTGCATATGTGTGTAAGCTGTAAGGTGTCGCCTACAGTCTGGCAATTTCTTTGACCCTCTTAGAAATACTTCTGTGGCCTCCATACAAATGCCAATGGTATTCCCACTTTGCTCACAGTTACTTTGCAAGCCCTGCCCAATGAGAAATACAGTACAGCCCAACATGTTATCTTCCTGAAATCCTCATCCTCTGCTTCTGCTGCTGCTTCTCCTTCTTTTGTTTTTTTGTTTTTCGAGACAGGGTTTCTCTGTGTAGGCCAGGCTGGCCTTGAACTCAGAAGTCCGCCTGCCTCTGCCTTCCAAGTGCTGGGATTAAAGGCGTGCGCCACCACTGCCCAGCACATCCTCTGCTTCTTTGAGAGTCTTTTCAAGAGAGTTGTTTTTAGGGGCCAGAGAGATGGCTCAGTGGTTAAGAGCATTGGATCCTTTTCCAGAGGACACAGGTTCAGTTCCCAGCATCCACATGGCCGATCACCACTGTCCGTGTAACTCCAGTTCCAGGTGTTCCAACATTATCACAAAGAAATACACATGCAGGCAAAACACCAATGCATGTAAGATAAAAATAAGTTGTTTTTTTTTTTTTTTTTCGAGACAGGGTTTCTCTGTTTAGCCCTGGCTGTCCTGGAACTCACTCTGTAGACCAGGGTAGCCTTGAACTCAGAAATCTGCCTGCCTCTGCCTCCCGAGTGCTGGGACTAAAAGTGTGCGCCACCACGCCAGGCAAAAATAAGTAATTTTTAAAAAGAGAGTTGTGAGTTGGGTGTGGTGGCATGCACCCCAATTCCAGCATGTAAGAGCTGGAGGCAAGAGTATTGGGAGCTTAAGGTTATCCTTGGCTACACTATGAATTAGAAGCCAGCCTGGGCTACATTAGACATTCTCAAAAACAATAAGCCAGACACATCCTGGCTGGCCAGTCACAGGTCTCTGTAGTCTGAACCAGTCCCTTTTCAGGGGCAGTTGTGTGTGTGTGTGTGCGCGTGCACACACACTCTCGTGCATGTGTGCAGGTACCCTCACAGGCCAGAAGGTGTCAGGTCCTCTACAGCTGGAATTATAGCCAGTTTTAAGCACCCAATGTGGGTGCTGGGAACTAAACATGGGACCTCTGGAAGAGGAAGAGCTCTTCACCATGAGCCATCTCCAGTCCTGCTCTCCCTCTGCATCCCTCCCACCATACCATTTTGGTTTGTATGGACCAAAGCTGCTTGAGACACAATGTACAGGAGGTGGGGTTCCTGAGAGTGTCCACAGCTGCTAGTGCAGGCTGTCTTTGCTCGATGGGTAGTCTAGCTGGGTATAAAAACCTGGTGGGCGTGTCAGTTAGGGAACAGGCCTCCAGTTCAAACCAGGCAGTTCACATTATTCTTGGACTAGAAGTGGCAGGCAGGGAGACAAAGCTGCCCAGGTACCCAAGTCAGAGGCCACAGGAAGGCAGAGGGGGGAGTCAGCGATGTCCTCCAGAGTTGTGTGCACTCAGTAGGTAAAAGACAAGTTAGGATTAACACTCTCGACACTGCTCAGGACAAGGTGGCTCATGCTTCAGCCCTTAGGTGCGAAGCGCAAGCTTGGGGTGGGAGCCTGGCGAGTCTGCAGACGACAGCAGACGTTCTGACACACACAACCTTCTAAGCTGGAGCTTAGCTGAGGTGGAGCCAGCTGCATGCGGGGCTTTGTTTTGAGACAAGAACTTCATAAATCGCAGGACAGCCTAGACCTCCACACCCAGACAAGTAAAAATGGCTGTGAACAGAGCCTCCCACACCCACCAACCACCTCCTGGGTGCTACCAAACTCAGTTTAGCTATTTACCAAGGCTTCCCGCATGTCAGGCTAGCACCCTGGCCGCTGAACTGCATCCCTAGCCCCGCACAGCCGGTTGTCTAGGCAGAAATGTTATCTAAGTGACGGTATCACTAACAGAGATGGTGGATAATATGTACCGACCTCAATGTGGCTGGTCCCGGGAACCTAACGGGTCTCATCTCACATACAATCCTTATGCACGTCCTACCCCCATCTCAGCGGTGGGGGAGGTGCTCAAGCCCTGCTGGCAAGTGACATGTCCAGCAGAGGCCCGGGTGCTGAGCTGCTGGGTGCTGCCTCCCCAGCTACTATCAGAAGAAGCTGAAGGAGGGTTCCTCCAAGGCCCGAGAGATGGAATCGGCCATGGGCGGGCTGCGACAGAGGAAGAAGATTCCTTACAACCCTCAGCAAGTAGAAAACTTAGAAGTCCCAGAACGGAGGGTCCTCAGGATCCTGAGCCGGCTGAAGCAGCAGAACTATGGTGAGGGCCGGGGAGCGGGCTGGGCTGGCGAGCAGAGCCCTGTCTGTGGCCAGGTTCCCCCCCAGGTAGAGGCCATGGCTTAGCTGTGTGGGAACTATTAACAAACAGTGGTCCACACCATGCAACAGTCAGCTCCATGCTTTGGACTCAACCTTCCTGCCTTAGCCCTGTGCCAAGGCTGGCTTTGAGAGCCCACCAGCCAGTTCCACTTGAAGGTCCTTTGTGGAGGTGTGCCCTAGTCACCCCACTTGCAGAAATGGGAACCCTAGCTACTATGCTGACAAGGGCAGTCTGCACTTCGGCCCATCCTCCTGGGCTACCTTCTCTTTACACTATGGCCAGCCTTATGTCCAGCCTTCAGCCTTGTCCATCATCCATTCTGTGGCGGTTACCAATATCCTCGCCAACGTAGAGGCTCAGACACTAAGGTATTTGCCCAAACCCACTCTGCTTACTATGTAGCAAGTCTAGGGTGTCTTCCGAGGTGGCCATGCTGAATTCTCTCTCGCTCCCTCTTATTCCAGCTGCCAATCTGCAGAGCCCCTATGCCCAGGTACCCTGCATCCCACTCTGCCCGAGGCTGGACAAGAAGGCAGTCCGTCGAAAGGCTAGCCATAACCATTCAGTGCTGGATCAGTGTGTCCCCACAAGCCTGGGCCCTGACTTTCATGGCCTCTTCTTCCAGCCAGGACAGCAAGGAAGCAGGTGGGTACTGAGGGTCAGAGCCTCCCGGGCCCATCTATGATGTTGAAGGGGCCTTTGGCCTCATAACTGGGGAATCCACCTAAGAGACGTTGATCGATGCAGTAAAGGGCAGGGCAGAAACGGACCACTTTACAGAAGCCTGAGCATCCCGTGTCCCTGGGCCCAGGACTCAGGGATGCCACCATCCTCCTCGCCGAGTCTGGGAACACCTTGGTTTTGCTCTGTAGTATGGGAAGAAGGGGTGCTCCCTGCAGGACTTGGGGTCAGGGTCCCCAGCCCAGCTTCTGGGAGCCTCTCCCGAGTCCATGGATGGCAGAACTATGGGGAGAGGGCCAGACACCTCTCTACTTTCCTACATCCCGTGTCCTTCCCAGGGAACACAGCTCTGACAGCAGAAAGTGGCTTAGCTCCATGCCAGCTCGAACTCACTGATCCTCCGGAACCGTGGCTCCAGTTCAAGGCCTGCAGACAGTTGGGCAGGGCCTGGATTTGGGAGTTTGCTTTCATGGTCTGGTAAGCCAATAAACACCAAGAACCTCGGCCTCTGGATTGGATGTCCGCGAAACCCCACGCCCAACCCCTTCACCACAAAGTATGGTTGGCTCCAGCGTGCCTCCGGGTTTGAGTCTCAGGCAGGACTCACTGAAACCCTGTCCAGGTGACTTGGGAGCCCTACAGTGATGGACTTACGCCAAGTACCCCCAAAAGTCTCAGTCTCTGCAAGAGCAGGAACCCCTCAAGGCTGGACAAACAACCATAGTATGAGATAGGAAGCTAGAAATGAGGACAAATGTCTGACAAGTTTAAAACATGTATTTAAAATACAATTTATAAAATGCTTAATCTGCCGACTCAGGAGCCCGCGGTGGGGGTTAGGGTGAGGAGCTGCCCACTACACCAGCAGAGCAAGACTGCGGGGTGTGGCCCTCCCTCCCAGTCCCTTCTGTACAGATGCCCAAGGGTCACCCCCCTGGGGTCATATGACCAGAAGCAGGACCCCAGAGGTTTTCTTGAGTCTCTGCTTGCCAGGGAGACTGGATGCAGCCCTGCTGGCCCATCCCTGAGCACAGCCCCCCCAAATGGGGCAGAGCAGGGTATGGCAGGGCAAGACAGGGCTGGGCGGGAACAGGTGGGCTCTGGAAGGGGCCGATGGCAGCAGATAGGGTGTTGCCTCCTGCCTGCAGGTGGGGAGCACCCTGATTGAGGGGACTGAGAAGGGCTGGTTACCAGACCCGGACCCCCAGCTCCTTTGGTTATAGGCTGACATCAGAGTAGTGGCTCATGGGAAGCGGTTAGCTGGAAGGGCCGAGGCCTGGCTCGTGGGGTCCAGGAAGAGCTGGGGGAAGGGGCAGTACCATGAAGGCAGACAAAGGGGTAGCAGCCTCAGGTTCTTGCCCTTCATCCCCCTGGGAATTTCCAAGCCAAAGCCTGCAACTTACTTAAAGACAGAAAGAAAGAAAAAGGAAAAAAATAAAAAGCACTTAATGGAGTTATAGACAACTACAAAAAAATGGAAACACACACACACAAAAATAAACCCCACAAACACACACACAAAATCCAAACCGTTTCCCACACCCCTCCCCCAACACCAGTCTGTTTTCCTTCCTTTCTTCCTTTCCTTCTTAAGTGGTGCCTGCCACCTCTCATCTAGGAGGGCCAAAGGCAAGACTGCTGGTGGGCGTGGGGAGGCGGGCGCACCATGGGCGGGGCCTTCTTTGGCCAGACTGAGATGGGAGAGCCACTCGTGTGGACTCTCAACGTGCAGATGCCGCCCGCCCTTGCTTCCACTAGAGGGGACCAGGCAAGCAGGGGTTCTGCACCCTTCTCCAAAGAAAAGGCAGTCTGTCCTCCAACCAAAACCACTGCCCCTGTGGTGGGCACTAGACTGAGCTGGCAGCCAAGTTCCTTCCTATCCTGGGGGTGGCCGGCCCTCCCGCTGAGGCTCTGTTCCGGCTCACTCACAGATGGCCCCCCGGTTCAGGCAGACCTAGGGCTGTGCTGGGGAAGAGCCTCTTCCTAAGGGGAAGATGATGTGGGCCATTGCTACAGGGCACAAGCCAGAGGAACCGGTGTGATCCTTGGACGCTATGGCTGCCCTAATCCCGCTACACCCCGCCCACTCCCACACCCGAGTGCTGGTCGGCTGTCAGGCTGGCCGAGGGGTAAGGCCAAGTGCATTGGAAGAGACCACAAAGCCAGAGAGCACCTAGCGGGGCACAGTCACCCTCTCAAGCCTCTCCCACCGAGAGCCAAAGTGAACCCCCAGGCTCGGGGACAGAGATGGCCTTCATACCGGCCTTGTTCTGCTCAGGGAAGGAAGGTGCAGCCGAGGCCTCCGAGGAACCTGTCGGCCATCTGCCTTCCCCGGCTGCTCCAGTCCCACTCGTTTCACCAGGCGACGTTCCAGTCCAGTCTCTGAGCCAGGGCCACAGACCCTTAAGTGTTCCATCCAGTCTTGCTGGAAGGGACAGACCTCTCTACCCTGACCACTCCAGGCAGAGGCCCGGAGTTCTGGAGCCAGACTCTCTCTCGGGCTTGTGCCGACAGCAAACACTGGACAAGTGTCCCCACTGCCTTTCTGAGCCCAGAGTCACTCTGTGCCCTCCTCTAGAAGCAGCGAACCTGGCTGGTAGGGAGCCAGCCTACCCTGAGGGGTGTGGGAGGGGGAAGCCTGTCACTTTCCCCATCTCTCACAATACTAACATGGGGTCAGCCCCTCCCCCAGACTCTCTGAGCTATCTCTAGGCAACTTAGCTGGGACTTAGCTGGAGGAAGGCGACTTAGGCACAGACGCTCATCTATGGGGGCTCCCGAGCCCGGCCTCTCTTCTGGGCAGCATAGGAATACAGAAGCTAAGCTCATCAAACTCCTATTGGTTAATGTTCCTAGCAAATTTCCTAGAAACATCTTTTAAGTGACTACTAAACTACCCTTTCTCAATTAAAAATTCATTAAACTGCTGAAACCTCTTCCATGCACTTTTTCTTGCAAATCAGGTATTTGTATAAACAAACAAAAATAGGAAGAAAAAAAAAAGGATATTTTCAATGGAACTTTTAAGTGATGGCGACATGCACTTGGGGTGGGTGGGGGAAGTTCTCATTTGTGTTTTGAAATCCCAAATTAATGAGCATGATAAACTGTTATTGCTGGCACTGGCTTTACCCCAAGTGGCCAAGTGGCACTGTCTGACCCTCTACTCTGAGTCCTTGGTAGGCTCCCCTAGTCCTCCCCTAGTCCCCACCCTTTCCCTTTCTAGTGACTTGGGACAGCCCTTGTCAACATGCCAATCACAGTGGGAAGGGGGGAGGCAGAGGTCACAGTGCATGGGGTTCAAGGTCACAGTGGGCGGAGCAAGGGGGATCACAGTGCAAGTAAGTCAGGTTATTCCCTCTGCTCAAGTCCAGCCGTCTGCCACAGCAGTGCGACCCATGGCAGACCGTCCAGGAGGCGGTGGTGGCAGCAGCGGCGTCCTTTCTTGCCTGCATTTATCTTCGCTGTTTGAAGCCTTGTGACCCGTCAGGACCCAACGGCTGTCTGATCACATTACTGGGCTGCCTGCTGTCTTCGGGTTGGGAGATCCTGGTTGGCCTGGAGGAAAAGAAAAGGCAGGTCTTGAGGATAGAAAAGATGTCCAGATTTTTTAGTGTGGAGCACGCGGGCGGAGGTGCATGTGTGGCCAGAGACCGTCAGGTACATCCTCTATTCTCCACTTTGTCAAGACAGGGACTTTCCCTGAACCCGGAGCTCACCAGGCATCACTCCAGGCCCCCACACGCCCCACTGCCCCACCCAGTACCAGGGTTACAGTCACTTGGAACTTTGGCTTTTATGTGGGTGCTGGAGATTCAAACTGGGGTCCTCATGTTTATGCTGCAGGCACTATGGAGCCATGCCCCAGCCAGAAGCCCCTGAACCTTAAAATTAACCCATGGTTGAGGCTGGGGTACCAGCCAACCTGAGCTACTGCGCCTACTTCTTTGACCAGCAGAGTAGGGAAGGGCATGCACTTTCCACATTGGCAGCTCCCCGTGGGAAGGAAGACATGGTCCATGGTCCACCTTGTAGCAATTACAACATCCCCCCTTGTCATGTGCCATTGCTTCTCTGTAAGCAGAGGGGATGCACACAGCCCATCCTGTGGGGGGAGGAGCGCCATGAGCAAGGCGTCGTCCACAGAACCGACTCAGACTGTTCCAGGGTCGGGCCCCTAGCCACGAGCTCACGAGTGAGCTGCACCCACCTGGCTGACTCCTGTTTCCCTCCAAACCACGAGGCTAGCTGCTGACTCCTAGTACTAGAGAAGACAGAAGGAAATGGACTTTTCCCACTCCAGACAGGTGCAGACTAAGAGGAGAGAACAGAACGGATGTTCCTTCAAAACAACGATGGCACTAGACGGTGGCACATGCCTGTAACTGTTAGGGAGGCAGGAGGGTCCCAGTGCAAGGCTGCCTGGGCTACACAGTAAATTACGCCAGCATGTGTGAGAACTTGGGTTTCAAAAAGCAAACGTGGCATGGTGGTACACGCCTTTAATCCCAGCACCTGGGAGGCAGAGGCAGGAGAGTTCAAAGCCAGCCTGATCTACAGAACAGGTTCCAGGCCAGCCAGGACTACACAGAGAGACCCTGTATTGGGGAAAGAACAGCCTGAGAAAGTCCTCCAAACTCGAGGGCTGTGATATGCTCAGAGGCTGGCTGACTGCCTAACAGGCTTGCACCTAAGTGTGCAGTCCCCAATATTGGGGAGAAAAGAAAGAAGAGTCTATTGCAGTGTGACTGTAACCCTACCACCAGAGAAGCTGAGGCAGGACTGCCAGGCCAGCCTAGGCTACAGGGTGAAAGTGTCTCAAATCACCAAGATTATGGCTGGGCATGTGCCTGAGCGCAGAGCTGCCGGCACACAGGAAGCTCAGGTTTGGTCGCAGTTCTGTGTATAGCAGGGGAGGGAAGGACAGCTGTAAGCCCAGCAGACAGGAGATGGAGACAGAGGGATCCCCATTCAACGTGGTTATTTCTACAACAGTGAGTCTGTGGCTAGCCTAAGCTAAGTGAGACCCTGTGACAAAAACAAAGAACAGGCTTGTGTGTGCCAGCACCTGCCTCTTCCTCCATCTTCAACCACATGATCCTTGTTTATCGTGTGTGCAGTGTGCTGTCTGCATGGATGCCTGTCCATGCACACATGAGGCCAGAAGGTGGCATCGGAACCCACTACAGATGGTTGTAAGTCGCCATGCAGTTGCTGGGAATTGAACTCAGGACCTCTGGAAGAGCAGTCAGTGCTCTTAACCACTGAGCCATCTCTCCAGTCCATGCATTTATTTAAAAAATCTTTTAAAACTTATTGTATGTAACGTGTACCCCAAAGTACAGTACAGAGGTCAGAGGACAACTTGAGGGGCTGATTCTCTCTCCACTGTCATGGTGAGGGTTCCAAGACTGAACTTGGGTCGTCAGGGGTGGCAGTGAGTGCCCTTTGCAGCTGCTGGGATTGTCTAGCAAGCACCCACTGACTGAGCCCCATCTCCAGCCCCCAAAGGCAGGGCTTGAGTTTGATGGGTTTTGGTTCTGAGACAGGGGCTCTCTGTGGCCCTGGCTGTTCTGGACAGCTCACTATAGACCAGGCTGGCCTGAAACTCACAGAGATCCAGCCACCACTGCCTCTTAAGTGCTGGGATTAAAGGTGTATGTCACCACTGCCCAGCTCCAAATGTCATCAGAAAGTAACACAATACAAATCTAAAAATCTAAAAAAATAAAAATAAAAAAAAAATTGAAAAAGGACACAAATGAAAATTACTGCAAGACATGCATGGGGCTGCTGGAGACCCAGGCAACAACACTGGGCTTTTCTGGGGGCCTGGGAAGAATTCAGCACCTTATGGCCTTTTGCTCACTGCTAAGCACACACTCAATGCTGGTGGGCAAGGCAGAATGACCCCTACCCTACTTCTGAGATCAGCCATCAGGTCAAGTGATCGTAGCGGGCAGCTGACAGAGTCTGACTCGAAGCCCATCCTTTGACCTTGCAGCCTGCACTCTGTGGGCCCATCAGCCCCCACACTTAACACCCGACAGCGCCCTAGGCTGGAGAGAACTCCACTGCTACAGTGCTGTGGCTCTGAGCTAAGGACCTCAGCTCGGTGCCCAGCAGGCCGGTTCCTCCCCTGCCTCTTCCCCGCACTACACTCACCTGTCCAGGATGGGCTTCTCCTGCTCCTCCTCAGGGCTGGCACTGCCTAGGATCCGTCTCCGAGCCTCTGCATACTCTGCCTCCCGCTGTGCTAGGGACTTGACAGGAAGGGCTGGCCTGCTGGTGGAGTTGGGGCTGCTGACCACACCGTTGCTGGTGGGCCTCTTGAGGATGCGGATCTGTGGAGGGGGCCCCGTGGGAAGGCTATCGTCTTGAATCACAATGGGCACTTTGGGAGGAGATTTGGATTTCCTGCTGACAAAGAGCAAACACAGCTTCATAAATCTCACAATAAGCAGAAGGCCCATCAGAGCCCCACACCCTCCTCACTGTCTTCTTCCTTCCTGCTAACTATTCACCTGGCCCAGGACCAGACAAGTGTACTCCCACACCTCGGGCAGGACAGCAGCCTTGCCACCAGCTCTGCAGGGCACAGAGCTGCTCCAGAGATCTAACCCTGCCTAGTGGTCCTGGGACTTCCTCTCCATGTACATTAACAGGCCCAGCAAGCATCGTTTTGTCCTAGAAGTCAAAACATTTCACACCCAAAATTCAATGACTTTGATGAAAACCCCAGCTTCCCCAGACCAGAGTGTAGGAGGCTGGTGAACTGGGGCGCCCCTCAGCCCAGGTCTCCCACAGTGTGTGCTCAAAATGAGACAATACACAGGCACCTACTGTGCTGCCCAACCTGGCAACAAGCAAGACAAGCTTTACCAAGCTCTCTCTGCCTTCTGGCAAGTGACCTCCACACAAGAGCCTTTGAGCAGAGAGCACTCCCTTACCAGGGCTCTCTGCTCTATTGGGCAGCGGCGGGGCTGGGATGAAACTACTTGGCAATGCTCAAAAGAGAAGCATTGTCCAAGGCTGGTAGATATGCACATCAATGCCATGTGGCCACAAGCAGAGGTGACACTGCCCAACTCAAAGAGGACCAAGAGCACAGGGAGGGAGCAAACAGAAGTCACAGATGGGACTGGGAGCAAGGCAAGGAGAGCACCTACCCCAGCCACCGTGCCGCCCCAGCTCTTGTTCACAACCACCGAGACCATTGCCAGGGCCTGAACTGTCAGGAGGGTGGAAGTTACATGCTCTGTGTCAGATGCAAGGGTCCTAGGTGGGTGGTGGCGGCATGGAAAGGGGCCTGGAACCATGGGAAGTAGCTCCTGGGAATCAGAGAGAACCAGCAGTCTGATCATAGCAGCAGGGAATCTGGAAAGTCAGCGAGGACTCCCAGAATGCCCTGGGGGATGAATCAGTTCTTTCTGTTGCTTGTCCCTGGGTTACCTAAGCCCAAAGTCACCCACTAACCACGCTACACAATGGTGAGAAAACAGTCCTTAAAGGTTTCCCAAGGATTTCCTAGAATCTTCCCTTCCAAGATATCCTCATGATACTCTGAGCTGCCAAGCCATCAAGGACACAGAGGAATTATCTGCCCACACTCCGTGTTACAAAAGACACCAATACCCAGAGGGATGAACATCTATCTACTCCACACTTCGGAGCCACTGGGCACAGCCACACATAAACCCAAATCTTGTCACCTCCCTCCATCAGACGAGCTCACGCAGGGTCCACTGAGGCTGGAGACAGCTGCAACCTGTTTCACCCAAAGCCTCAATCCAGTGTCCTCATCACCTACCGGGAGGGAAGGGCTAGCCGCCCAGGAGCCTAACGGCCTAACACTAGCAGCCAGCTGGAGAACACTGCCTGCCCAGCTCTCCAGCGGCAGAGAGCGTGAGCCCTCACGCCAGACAGCAGCCTTACCTCTCTTTTTGTGTGATCTTCAGTTTTTTTTCCAACCGTCTGTCTATTTCCTAGAGGAAAAAAATGTATATAAAAGTGGAAAAAAAATCTCTCTCAAATAAAACCTTAAGTCTTTATTTTTCCAAGCTAAGGGCAGTGTCTTCTCTCTAGGCAGGGACTTGGCTGTGTCCTTCACCTGGACCTGAGGGTTGGGGACCTGGCTTCCTCTGAAGGTCCATTTCCCTTTAGCCCCATGAGCACAGCACAATAGTTCTGGACCTCATAATTAGGTGGGGGTAGGGGGGTTTTGGTGTTTTTTGTTGTTGTTGTTTGTTTTGCAGTCTCCAGCCAGTCTCCTGTTGTCTCCTTCAGACTCACTCCAACCACGCCAACTTTCTCAACCATAGCTAACCAAGCCATCGCTCCACTCAAGCGCTCTAAGGACATCTGAGCTCTGCCTCTCTTGTCCCTTGAATCTACCCTTTCTGTTTTGAGCTGTCAGTGCCCAGGCCCCACCTGTCTGCAGCATCCTCAGCCCCTCGCACACTCGCTCGCTTGCACACGCACGCACGCACGCCCGCCCGCCCGCCCAGGGGCCGCCGCCTCCGCTCTGATCCCATCACTGCGATGAGCGCCTGCCCCCTGGCGGTGAACTCTCCTGTTTACTTCCCCTCACAGTCACTGTCAACCAGTTCCTAGTCTAGTTTGTAACATGAGTTTTCGGTGGCTGGCTGGCACTTAGGGAAAGAATAAAGAGATGCCTGCTATTTGTCTCCAAAGTTATTGATCTGAATATTAATCTGAAGGTGAATCGGAGAAAAGAGCTCTCACCAGAGTTGTCTGTCACAAAGTCACTATGTAGAAAAAGGTAAGAAAAGAGCCCAAGGAAGAGCAGGTGAAACTGTCATCAATGCATTTAGGAGCTCAGCTCCCAGACCTCAGCCGGCGGCAGCCTCTGCAGCTAACCAGAGGAACTCCAGATACCAGCAAGCAGTGCGCAGAGCTAAGGAAGTCTCCATCTCCAGGCTGTGTGTCCCCTCTCTGATGACCAGAGCAGCTAGCTCCTGGAGGTGAGGGACCGTGCACTCAGCGAGCATGTGTCTCTCAAGAGTGGCTCCTAGCCCCTGGCGACCTTGCTGGCAGGGGATCTGGCAAGGTAAGAGACAGTTTTGGCTGTAAAGACAGTGGAAGGTGACAGTTGGGGCTGCTCCTGGCTGGAGACTGGGTACTGCTAAGTGCCCAGCAATACAGGACCTGCTGTGCTCTGAGGATGGAGGCAGTTCAAGCTGGCCAGTCCCATCCATCCATCCAAGCCTCCCTGACTCACCTAATGATTGCCCAGGGAGAGAACCAGTGTATAGCAAAGACAGCTGAGCATCATGAAGTGAACCTGGTGTTCAATCCACTGGTTGAGAGTCAGACAATCAGGCCAGCTTTCTTTAATGGTGTTTTCTAGAAGGTTCTTTTCCCAAAATTATGCTGTCTGAAGCTACATTTAAGTACAAATATTGCCACTCATTTCAGGCAACATAGCATACTGTGCTCCAGGCACCTGGAAAGGCAGGAGAACCTTCCACCCCAGCCAGTGGGAACATAGCTGTGTCTATGAAACAACAGCAATAGTAACAAAGTCACCAGAATGCTTCTGACAGACAGACTACACCAAACATAGGCCCTGACAAAACTGTGTGACACAGTGTCATTTCAAGAGCAAATCCAATGTCTTACACTAGATTCCTGCCCATTCCTCCTGGTTTCTCACAAGTAGCCTCTTTATTTGTGAGTGTCAGCTGTGTCTGGGTGTGTGTGCAGGCATGTCCTGGTGCCTAGTGCCTGGTACAGAAGGCGTCAGATACAGCTGGAGTTAGATGTTTGTGAGCTGCCTAATGTGGATGCTAGGATTTGAACTTTGGTCTTCATGGTTGAGGGGAAAGTGCTCAGAAAAGTGCAGATCCACCTCTCCAGTCCCAACCTCTTTCTTTACTAAGTCCCCCTGCTGATTCCAGTTTCTCCATCTTTTTATTTTTATTTATTTATTTATTTGGTTTTTTGAGACAGGATTTCTCTGTGTAGCCCTGGCTGTCCTGGAACTCACTCTGTAGACCAGGCTGGCCTCGAACTCAGAAATCCACCTGCCTCTGCCTCCCAAATGCTGGGATTAAAGGCTTGCGCCACCAAACCCGGCTTCGGTTTCTCCATCTTAACACATCTTTAGCATCTGTGAAATTTAAACTTTCAAACAGGATTGAAAGCCAGCACCTGTCCCAACCAAGGTAGGAGCTCAGTTTTACTTGCAGGGACAAACCTGGAGTAACAAAGAGGTAGCAGGCCACTAAAGAACACTGGTCACAGCTAAAGACAAGGACAGGCCACTGCCAAGGCTTGGCTGACAAGCATACTATTTTTAAAATTTTGAAATACATAATTTTTACAGGAGAAAACATTAACCGGGTGCTTCTTACTTTTCTATTGCTGCAAAGGTCAAAGGACACTGACAGGCACACTCCTCAGACACCCCAGTGGGTTCTGAGCTTCCTTCTCTAGGGCTACAGAAAACTATCTGCCCAGTTCCCGAACATGGGCCTGCAAGGAAAGACGCCTGCAAGTGTGTCTGAGGCGCTGCCTGAACCAACCCCCAACAGTCATGCGTTACTGTTTCTTCAAAGTTGTACCCAGACACTGAGCTGAGCCGCTGGGAAGGCCTTTAGATTTGATCCTGTCCCTCCCCAAGCCACATCACTGGCACTGCAAGAACTAAAACTGCAGGCTGGTGAGATGGCTCAGCGGGTAAGAGCACCCGACTGCTCTTCCAAAGGTGCAGAGTTCAAATCCCAGCAACCACATGGTGGCTCATAACCATCCGTAACAAGATCTGACGCCCTCTTCTGGAGTGTCTGAAGACAGCTACAGTGTACTTACAGATAATAAATAAATCTTTAAAAAAAAAAAAAAAGAACTAAAACTGCCACATCAGCCATCCTGTCGGGCAGCCAAGTGGGGGTGGTGGAGGTGGGGGTGGGGGTGTCTCTGTCAGGTCACAGAATGAGACAGGAAGCTGAGCTGCTCTGGAAGAGTGGAGCTGTCTGCAGACTGTTCAGGATAGTGAGAAGGGAGACCACTGTGCAGGCCGCTGGAGAGGGCCCTGCACCGAGTACCAGTCAGTCCACTTGCTCTGGATGCAGCTCTCCAACCTATTTGCTCCCAGGCTCATCCTGAGGAACTGAGCGCAGTTACAACTCTCCCACAGGGAGGTCTCCTCCAGAGACACGGCCTGCACTGTTGGGTCACACAGGAAAGAAGCAGCTTAGAGGTTTCTGTCTCCAACAAGGACCAAATCCCCTTCCTTCCGGTAGCAGAATTTTCCCTGTCCAATCACTTTAAATATTAATACAACAAAAAGCCTGTGAGGAGGAGCTAAGAGTTGCAGCAACAGGGAGCGACAGAGGAAAGGAAGGTGGGAGGAGAGGAAGCCAATCCAGACTCCACGTGGCTTTAAATAGCCACTGGTAGATATGAATACTATAAGAGGATAGAATAATTGGGATAACTTGTCTAATCTAGGTGGACAGTTTGATTATCAATTGGCTCTGAAATTGTTGTGAAATTCTTGTGAATTGAGAATCTACTGATATATAAATCTGACTAATTATAAGCTTCTAGAGTTTTGATTTACTGGGTCACTGGAATTTGGGACCACCGACCACAGGGGGTTACAGCTGAGAAGATACAGGCAGCATGGAGGCAAGCGAGCAGGAAAAGGGAAGACTGCCGACTGGGGTAGCTAGAGGCAGCGAGACCACTAGGCAGAGTGTAAGGGGTCCTAGTGCGGGAACTTGCTCTTCACTTCTTTATAATTTCCCGTAACACCTTCCTCCTTTTCTCCCTTTACTTAAATAAAGATGCCCCGAGTCTTGACAGTGTCACCAGCCTCCTGAAGCTCTGACACTATTCTGAGTAGACCGAGGATAAGGACAAAAGAGATCATGAACACTGCACAGACAGCTGAGGATCGTCTGGTGTGCTGTGCCTTCTGGAGCAGTCTCTGGTGACAGACTGCTCTGGTGAGTGAAACGGATTCCTTTCCTCTGGGTCCAAATCCATGTCAAAGATCAGCTGCCAAACCTAGATACCATGCGCTCTAAGAGGCTCTACCATGTGGACGCTGAGCATGCCTGTGGCACCAGGGTGTGGAGGCTGAGGCTGGGTGGAATTCTGGCTCTTCCTCGGGGTCCCAAATTTCTCTACAGATAAAGCAAAAGACTTCCTAAGGCAGAAGGATCCTAGAAGGAATCCAGCCTACACAAGGCAACCCAGTCTCAAAAGACAAATGAAAAGGGTAAGACACGGGCATCTTTCTGAAGGCAGCGGTTTGGGCAGGGTGGTCCTTCGGGAGGTAACTGAGTGTCTGTACCCCCAGGTAAGAGAGAGCAGACACCACCATCTCCAAGTTCACTCCCCTGAACAGAAGGAGCACAGCTTCTCCGGCTGTGGATGCTCTTTAACCTCACAATGTATGTGCTTGTAGAGCCTCTGGCAGAAAGCTGTGGTGGAGGAAGCCAGGAGCATGATGGGGGAAAGCTCATTCTAGGAGGGCAAGAGTAAGTAAGGGCCTCACACAGCCTTTTATATAGGCTGTGTCCTGGGAAGTGGGGAGGGAGGGTGGGAGGGGGGAGCGAGGGCGGGGTGGGGGGGAAGACAATGGCTCTGCTGGTAAAGCACTGGCCGTTCATCCTAACTGTCCAAGTTTGATTCCTAGTACCTACACAACAGGTTCCAACTGTCCCAGGGGATCTAATGTTCTCTAGGTATGCACACAGTGTACAAACACACAGATACCCATACATGTAATAATTGGCAGGGTAGCACATACCTTTAGTTGCAGTCAGAAACAGGTGAGCTAGCCTGGTCTACATAGCAAGTTCCAGGAGAGCCAAGGCTGGATATACTTTCTCTTGGTAAATAGAGGTTTTTGTTTGTTTGTTTGTTTTGTTTTTTTTCCAGACAGGGTCTCTCAGTATAGCCCTGGCTGTCCTGGAACTCACTCTGTAGACCAGGCTGTCCTCAAACTCAGAAATCTGCCTGCCTCTGCCTCCGGAGTGCTGGGATTAAAGGCTGAATAGAGAGCTTTTAAAGCATTAACATTTACTGTATGCACGTGTGTATCATGGTGCATGTGCAAAAGGCAGAGACTATCTCCAGGATAGCCTCTTCTTCCTTCTTGCCTTCCCCCTACCATGTGGGTTTCAGAGACCAGCTGTCAAGCCAAAGCCAGAGCCATCACTTGCCAGGTCACTCACCAGTCCCAGCCTACTTTTGTTGTTTGTTTTTCGAGACAGGGTTTCTCTGTGTAGCCCTGGCTGTTCTGGAACTCAGAAATCTGCCTGCCCTTGCCTCCCAGGCATGCACCATCACTGCCCCGGCCTACTTTTATGAACCAGTTATAACCTGTGTAGGAACTAGGGAGACGAAAGGGACCAGGGTCTGTGTGAAAGCCCAGGACGATAAGACCCAAGGTTTACTCCTATAACACCAAGAGGTGGCCAGAGTCAGGGACGGCAGCTTATACCTGTAATCCTAGCAGTGTATTCAGGCTGAAGGCGGATGTTTGTCAGTTACAGGTCAGCCTAGACACACAGTGAGTCCCAGGTAAACCTGGGCTACAGAGTGAGACCCTAAATCAGAAAACAAAAATAAACCAACAATGAGCTGCAGAGATGGCTCAGTCGATAAACTGAGTACTTGGGTTCTAATCGCTAGCACCCAAGTAAAAGCTGGGCAGTGCTGCAAGCCTATGCCCTAGTCCTGGGGTGAGATGGCCAGATCCCAGGGGCTCGCTGGGCAGCTGGTCTGGCTGCTACGGCGAGTTCCGGGTTACAGAAAACATGAGATGGAGGCTGTGGACCACACACAGGGGCACAATGTGTAATTAGGGCTGTGCTTGGGAGGAGGAGGAGGAGTTGCCACAAGTCCCTGACCACGCTGGCTACATGGCCAGACC
Organism: Mus pahari; assembly: GCF_900095145.1. Classification (NCBI taxonomy): domain Eukaryota; kingdom Metazoa; phylum Chordata; class Mammalia; order Rodentia; family Muridae; genus Mus; species Mus pahari. The sequence goes on from NC_034595.1 coordinate 92,061,388, forward strand.
TCACAAGATTAAAACTGGTTGGTGCTTCCGAGTACCTGCTGCTCACGAGGAGGCCCTGAGCTCTCATATCCACAGCAGAGGGTTTACAATTGCCTGCCTGAAACTAACTGCAAGGGATCCGAAGCCCTCTTGTGACCTCTGGAGGCACCTGCATGCATGTGTACATACTGGTTACACACATATACACACATAGGGGCTGGAGAGAGAGCTCTGTGATTAAGAGCACTGGCTGCTCCTCCAGGGCATGGCTTCTATTCCCAGCACCCACATGGTAGCTCGTGACCATCTACAACTCTAATCCCATGGGATCCAATTGATGCGCTATTCTGGTGTACATACATAAATACAGACAAAATGCTCATACATAAGATAAATAAGTATACTGAGGGAGAAAAACCCACATACACACAAATCCCCAATACTCCTTCCTACCCTGCCACCAAAAACCAAACAAGCAAACAGAAGTGCTACAAGGTGTCGCTGAGAGAGTTGCTCAGTAAGGTGAGGAAGGAGGAAGGACAGACATCAGGCTATGTGGTCTCAGTGTGGAGACGAGAAGCTCAGGAAACATCCCATCTCATCGATTCATCAGGGATGGTGGAACCCAAAGCAGCGGTCAAGCCAGCCACACTCACAGGAGACAGTGAGTGAGTAAGCCCAGACACTCCCCACTCACTCCACAAGGGTAGGAGGGAGCGCCTTGTCTTTTCTGGGACTTGAACTGCTGTTGCCAGCTGCAGAGCCATGTTCTCCATCCGTGCCACCGTGTCCAGCCAAGGGGGATGGTAGCTGCCCCAACCCACTGCAGAGCTAACAGGACCCTCTGGTGACTACTGCAACCAACCTAACCCTCGACAGTGCCCTGGCTCTGGTTAGAAAGTATCCCCCTGTACTGGCAATACAGGAAGTAAAGAACTCTTCTCAGGTAACTTCTATCTGTCTTTGTCAGTTGCTGGCTTTCTCTCACACTCAAGGAATGATCACTGGTCTTGAGCTTCCAAAGTTAGTATGGTCCACAGCTGGGTGGCCAGGAAGCACATCTCCAAACTGACCAAGCAGAGCGCAGGGCTAGGGAACTGCATGTGTGGGGCATGGTGTAAAGAAACAACAGAGGGGGGCTGGTGAGATGGCTCAGTGGGTAAGAGCACCCGACTGCTCTTCCAAAGGTCCCAAGTTCAAATCCCAGCAACCACATGGTGGCTCACAACCATCCGTAACAAGATCTGACGCCCTCTTCTGGAAT
>NC_034595.1:92062641-92063795 GCF_900095145.1 Mus pahari
CCAAAGGTCCCAAGTTCAAATCCCAGCAACCACATGGTGGCTCACAACCATCCGTAACAAGATCTGACGCCCTCTTCTGGAATGTCTGAAGACAGATACAGTGTACTTACATATAATAAATAAATAAATCTTTAAAAAAAAAAAAAAAAAAAAGAAACAACAGAGGCTGGAGAGATGGCTCAGTGGTTAAGAGCACCAACTGCTCTTCCAGAGGTCCTGAGTTCAATTCCCGGCAACCACATGGTGCCTCACACAAATCTGTAATGGGTTCTGATGCCCTCTTCTGATGTGTCTGTAGATAGCTACAATGAACTCATATACATAAAACAAAAATCTTTTTTATAAAGGGTAAGAAGAAATAACAGGGTGGACTGGTATCATTTGGCTCACCTTTAATCCCAGCACTGGAGAAGCAGAGGTAGGCAGACCTCTGTGTGCTCTAGGTCAGCCTGGTCTATGTAGCTAGTTCCAGGCTCACAACAGACATAGGTACCCATGTCCCTGGTTCAGGGTGGGCAGTGTTAGAACCCAGCAGAGTTGTGTTCCTGGCCACAGGACCTGATGGCTCCCACGCACCTGGGCAGGATTCTGGCTCTTCCTGAGGTCCTCAATCTCACTTAGGGACAAAGCAAAGGAGTGTGGTGGCTCCTGGCTCTACTCCCAGCATTTGAGAGCCTGAGGCAGGAGAATTACTCTGAATCTGAAGCCAACAAGTTGATAATGAAGAGCCCACTGGTAACAGCAAACCCTGACCTATGACAGAAAGAGTCGCAGGTAGGTTGTGGTGCTCTAAGGAGCATCTTCAGTGCAGATGTGCAGCCCACAGAGCTCTCCAAACACCCACAGAGCCGTGTCTGTGCCTGTCCCGCATGCGGTCCTACAGCTTTAGCATGGCGGCCAGCAGCTGTCACTGGCTCACACTGGCTCGCGCTGGCTGGGCTGGCTGTCCCTGCTCATTCTACTTTCTCTGGCAGCCCTATCCTTGAGAGCACCCAAAGTTCTGGCACCTCAGGCTCAAAAATTAAGCAAAATAGTCTGAATTATAAATACTGGTATATGTGCTTAAAAAAAAAAAAGATGGGCTGGTGAGATGGCTCAGTGGGTAAGAGCACCCGACTGCTCTTCCGAAGGTCCGGAGTTCAAATCCCAGCAAC
>NC_034595.1:92063806-92065074 GCF_900095145.1 Mus pahari
TGTAAGTACACTGTAGCTGTCTTCAGACACACCAGAAGAGGGCGTCAGATCTCATTACAGATGGTTCTGAGGCTACCTTGTGGCTGCTGGGATTTGAACTCAGGACCTCCAGAAGAACAGTCAGTGCTCTTAACTGCTGAGTCATCTCTCCACCCCGGTATAAGTGCTTTTGATGCCTTTTATAAAAATTTACAAAGCACAAATGGGGAAAAAGTCAAACTATATATGGGCTGAGTTAAAGCACACAGCAACGTCACAAGCACGCTTTAGGGGACAGAGAGACGCTCTAAGGGGCTAAGGCCACTGGTCCGCTATTTGCCTTTCAGTACAGACTTGGGCAAGCCCGTTTTCCATTCCATTCCATTCTTCTTTGTTACTCCCAGAGTGAGAGAAAACATTGCACTTTGATTAAATGGGTCACCACAGGGCACAGGATCCAGCCCTGACTCCCTCTGAGGCAGTCTAGGCTTTGGCAGTGCCTTCAACGTCTGTCCACTGCTTCCCTAAGGAGGGAGAGAGCTGGGGAGCGTCATCTGTAGAAACCCTGCTGCTGCAGACACCCTCAGTCCTGGGGCCCAGACGTGAGCAGGCCAGCTGTGCTGGTGGGCAGAGCCAGACAGTGGGAGACACGAGCAGACCACAGACGCTGGGTGTTGTGGCAAGTGATCCTGCCGTGGGATGCAGGAGACACGGATCAATAGAAGCAAGGAGAAAGGAGCTCTAGAAACTGGGAAGAGGATGAAAAGATGAAGAGAGGTGAAGGAGGAGGAGGAGAGGCCTCCTGGAGCATGGCACGCTCAGCACTCGTCTGCTCTGACCCAGTATTGAGGACACTCCCCCTGCCCTAGTTTTAGCTGTGTACCTCTCAAGCTGGAGGCCACACTCAGGTCACTATTACGTGCCAAATGCACACCAGATTTCCCATTTAATTCAGAATGTGAATTAGTGTAGTTATAATAGTCTAATGATAAAAAATTAAATAAATTTTAATTATTTTATTTTATACATATGAGAACCTACATGGTATGTATCTACCATCTGTGTGCCTGTGGAGGCCAGAAAAGAGCATCAGATTCTCTGGAACTGGAGTTACGGACTATTGTGAGTCATCACATGGGTTCTGGGAATTGAACCCAGGTTCTCTGCAAGAGCAACAAGTGCTCTTAACTACTGAGTCATGTCTCTAGCTCCACATTTAAAAATCTTTAACATGAGCCGGGCCTGGTGGNGCAGGCCTTTAATCCCAGCACTCGGGAGGCAGAGGCAGG
>NC_034595.1:92065713-92070978 GCF_900095145.1 Mus pahari
CCCCCCCCCCCCCCCCCCCCGGTCTGCAGCTTCCTTGGCCCATATACTACTTACTCTGCAGAGCCTGTCTCTGCCTGCAGAAACCCTCGCCCGACCCCTCCCCTAACGGGCAGGTTCCTCTGCTCTCCTGACCTCTGAAGGCTGGAGATCCCAAAGTTCAGACCCCTCTGCTACATTCACCTTGGCTGTCCTTGGAACTTACTATGTAGACCAGGCTAGCCTCAAAGAGATCTACCTGACTCTGCCTCTCAAGTGCTGGGATTAAGGGTTTGTGCTACTACTATACCTGGCCAGTCTGCCTGCCTTTGTTTTAACCATGTTTATCTTACACGAGGGAAGGTTAGAGGCTCTCACCTTCTACCACGTGGGTCTACTACCTGCCTCAACCACCCAGCCTTCTTACTGACCCTGGGTTGGTTTCTTTTTGAGATAGGGCCTTGTCTGTAGGGGAGGCAGATCTCAAACTCACGGTAATCCTCTGCCCCAGCCTCCCAAGTGCCACCATGCCTGGTTATAGTGGCCATACCTCATGTAGATGCAGAGCTTTACAAACACTGACAGCAATTTGGGTGGCAGATAGGCTCTCCTACTCTTAGGAGGTCACGCCCACTTCTGTCATCAAAGCAACTCAGACTGGCAGCAGCTCAGGCTGGAGCCGGATGGCCTGCTTCCATGTTTACAGGCCACTGCACCAGCTCTTGGTTGGTTCTGTTTTCAAAATGCACACTAAACCTTCTTCACAGTAGCGGCTCAAGTCACCAACAGATCCTGGCTTCCTGCCTGTTCCACCTGTATTCCCCACAGCAGACAGAGTGAGACTTAAAACTGACCCTGGCTTCCTGCTGGGAGGCAGTACCACCTACCATCTCCACCAAGTCTGAAGCCCCAGTGCCTCTGACCTCACGGACCACTTTCCTTCCACAGCAGCTACACTGTTGTTTGTTTGGTTGGTTGGTTGGTTGTCCCCCCCCAGACAGGGTTTCTCTGTGTAGCCCTGGCTGTCCTCGAACTCAGAAATCCGCCTGCCTCTGCCTCCCGAGTGCTGGGATTAAAAGCGTGCACCACCACTGCCCAACTAAAGTCTCATCTTTTATCCTGGTATTTTTGGTTTGGGTTATTTGAGACAAGGTCTCTACATAGCCCTGGCTGTCCTGGAACTTGCTATGTACATCAGGCTGGCCTCGAACTCAGAGATCCACCTATCTCTCTGGAACTTATAGCACCCTTTCTTCCTCAGCCTCCCCAGACCGGACTTTCAGGTCTCATGATATCACAGAAGTCCTGTTACCTTTGTCCTACTCAGACCCAGCTTTATAAAACGTACTCTGCCCCAGTCGTACATGCTTCTGTGCCTCTAAAGCCACTCTGTCAAATGCACATAGAAAACATATGCTTGAGATCTCACCAACAGAGCTTTGTGAGCAGACACTTCTCACTTGGCCCAGCAGCCCACAAACAATGCCCTACACACCAATCTGCTAGCAGTCCTTGTGGAGCAATTTTGGGGCTGTCCCAGTTTTACAGATGGAAGAGAACCAATTCTGAGAGGTTATGTCACAATACAGTACCAGAGTGGAACGGAGCCAGGATCAACTGGGTTTGTCAGTGACTACACACTTGCAAACTGGAGCTAAGGTTGGCTGTGGTGCAGCTCAGAGGCAGAGCATGAGGTAGGCCTGGGTGACTGTTCAATCCCGTCTGCTACGGGTGTGTGCTGTGTGTATTCCTCGGTGGGACAGCAGGCTCTGCAGTCTCTAAGTCACACATCCTCTGGCCACCATCTCCAATCCTTGCCGAACCACAGGTGAAATCAGCTTTGCTGCACAGCGACTTGACAAAGGACACAGAACTAGCGATGGCACCAGAGTTCTCCACCAGGCAGATTCCTGTGAGCTCAGGTTTCTTAAGAAAGGGCAGGATGACTTCATGGCCAGTCAGGCAGCGGCAAAAGGAACTAGCTCTTAGGTAGAAACCAGAGCCAGCAATTTAAAGGGACCCCAGCGGGGAGGGCTTCAGCAACTGCAAACTGCAGCCCTGACACAATGGCATGTTTGCTTTTGGACACTTCAGGGCTCAGTGTGGGAGGGAATCCATGCAGGGCAAATAAAACAGAGCAAAGTCCCTGGCACTCCGCTCGGTGGGCGTGGTTCCCTTCACTGTTTACTAGTTTGGTTTTCACACAGCACTGGGCAACTGTACTTTAGTACGCAGAGACAGCGAGCCCTCGGACAGTCTCGGGACCTGTGAGTCCTCAGTGTCTGGAGGGCAGTGACTTTAACACCCACACACAGCATAGCCCTCACCCCAACCTTCTCTCTCCAGCCACCAGGCCAAACCTATCAATTCAGGGTTACAAATGAGAACCAAGCGCGGAGGAGGCAGGAAGCTAGCTGCCCCAGATCAGACCTGGCATGAACCCCCAGGCTAAGTGGCTTCTGTGGCCAGCCACACTGGGAGAAAGAGTGAGGAGCCCATTCTTCCTAAAGGAGGCATCTCCACTGCTCCCAGAGACTGTCAGGTGGGTGGGCTTTGGAGGACGAATCAAGTTCCTATCACGATATCTCTAATTTTATTTCACACCCAAGGGGGCTCTTCTCCAGTCCAGTTTAGAATCAATCGGTGGCATTCGGCAGGCAGAAGAGAGCTCAAATGGGCCACAAGACACACAAAGAGGGTACCCAGAAGAGAGAGCAACCAGGACCCACGTGGAGGCACTCAAACTTAATCCTGAGCAAAAATATTTCTCTCTCTCCTGCACCTGGTCACATGTTAAAAATGGTACTTCAAGCCAGATGAAGGAAGGCTGAGGCAGAAAGCTCACAAGTTCAAGGCTCACCTGGGCTACACAGCGAGACAAAATAAAGCAATGTTTTGCTTAAGATTTCAGGCAGCCAGCACCTCACTGGCAGTTACTGTTGTGGGTGTTAAAGTGGGCTCTCCAGCACTGGGCTCCAGCGCCTGAGCTGCTCATCCCTGCTAAGAAGCAGGTCAAGCCCGGGTGAGAACACAGGAGAACTTCAAAGAGCCAACAAGAAGCTTGCTGAAGCACCTCACCAGCTAATTACTCTCGACAAGCGATTGTAAACAACTAGACCAAGGTGCAGGGCTCAGGGGTCCTGGGGCTAGAACTGACCTCATGGCTTCCTTTCTTGGAGCAGGGACAGAGCAACTTCCGCCCTAGAGGATGGTGACAATGAGCATTAAGGTACACTCACACTGACTTCTGTAGTGAGCTCACTCCACTGTCTCACAGCCCTTCCAGAAGACGGTGGTAGTGTCTGTTCACCGTGAGCCATGCAAACAGGCAACAGGAGCCCGACCACCAAGTCTGACTCTCAGGGTCCACAAAGAACAAGTCTGGGGCTGGCGAGATGGCTTAGCAGGTAAGAGCACTAGGTCCCGAGTTCAAGTTCCAGCGACCACATGGTGACTCACAACCACCCGTAATGAGATCTGACGCCCTCTTCTGGTGTGTCTGAAGACAGCTACAGTGTACTTATTTATAATAATAAATAAATCTTAAAAACGGGGGGTGGGGGGAGGGCGGGCCTGGAGAGATGGCTCAGCAGTTAAGAGCACTGACTGCTCTTCCAAAGGTCCTGAGTTCAATTCCTAGCAACCACATGGTGGCTCACAACCATCTGTAATGGGATCTGACGCCCTCTTCTGGTGTGTCTGAGGACAGCTACAGTGGACTCATATAAATCTCTAAAGAAGAACAAGCCTGACCTCTACAGACCGGCATACCACTTGCCCCAGCACCAAGGCCTCTTCTGCCCACATTTACCACCCTCTGGGGAGCAGAATGGCTTACTGCCTGTGTACAGAGGGGACAAGATAACGTGCACATAAACCACTGATGGGATTTTTCCCTGTTTCTGTGGCGTTTGGAATCAACATCCTGCAAGAACGCGACGTCAGGAAGCTGTGTGTCAGAGGCCAGCAGAGTTGAAGCTATTTATGTAATGAAATCTCTGGGATTACTAAGAGACTGGGGCGACATGCCGGGTGGTATTCTTCCCCAGCCCCAGCCCAGCCCCCACAGCACTACCCAAGAACAACAGCCAGGGAGCTGGGGGGAGGGGCTGGGCTGTAAGCCCAGTGGTACTTACATTCCAAGTTCAAGCCCTCATACCATAAAAAGAAAGAATAAATTAGTTTTTTAAAAATGTTGTACTTTGGCCACAACCAGGAGAACATGTCAGTCTCATGACACCAGGGAGGGGAGCACTCAGAAAGCTCTGTGATTTGTGGAGGCCGGCTACCTGCGTCCTCTAGAGGAGGGACTATGAAGAAGGCTGGCCCCAAGAACATGTCTGGGTCACTACATCTCCACAATAGCAACTTTCTCTTGCAGGATTTCACAGCTTTAGAGAGCAGCTTCTCTCCTGCAGAAGGAAAGGCCCCAGGCAGCCATGGCAGCTCCCTCAGGAGCCCAGAGCACGCTGAGAACAGGGCGCCTGAGAACAGGGCCCCGTGCAGCCCCAGTGAAAAGGACTGGGAGCCATGGCAGAAAAGCTCATTATCCTTCTTTCTCAGAAGCCACGGGAAAGCAGATCTCTTTCCAGAGGTCAGGTTCAGCCAACTCGCAGCCATCATGCCTCAACTGGCCAAAAGCTCTGCAAAAAAATCCCCGTCAAAGAACACTGCAGGTCGCAGGACTCAGCTTCCCGAAATGATTAGTGCTGAGGCCTTCAGCTTGGCCAAGCTGGGTGCCCCGACTAACTCATCTATTGTCTTGTGCCTACTGCAGTCAACTGCACACACTCCAGGACAACAGAATAAACACCTTGGGGAACACAGCCTCTCCTCCAAAGAAGAGGGGCTGATTTAATCTCTCAAACGAAAATCTAACTCAGTCTTGCCTCTGCTAAAAAGAAGGGCGGAGGCAGGGAGACGGCTATTTAAAGCCTTCCACTGCTTTAAGGACAAAGTTGCAGCTCCCAGAAGCAAGTTCAAAGCGCCCCTACAAACCTCTCTGGCTCCATCTTTTTCCACTGAGTCCTGCCAACGCCAGTGTCTCTGGCCAGGAGGAAATGCTTGCAGCATGGAATGCTCTCCCCACTCCACCTCATCTATGTGTGCACTGGCCACACCACCACCTGCCCAGCTACCAGACAACGCGGCTCCGCTCAGCTCAACTTTCAAATCTTCTTTTACACTGGGTGATGGTGGCGCACGCCTTTAATTCCAGCACTTGGGAGGCAGAGGCAGAGGCAGAGGCAGAGGCAGAGAGGCAGAGAGGCAGAGAGGCAGAGAGGCAGA
>NC_034595.1:92071704-92076477 GCF_900095145.1 Mus pahari
ACTTCTGGTCCCAGGCATGGCACCCACCTTTTCACCTTCTGCACAGTGTTGCTGCTCTTCTGACGCGCTGGAAAAGTGCACCAGTGCCTGGCACACAACGGATACAATGTCTAAGGACGCTTTCTCACAGGGCCAAGCATCGCTGACCAGGCAATGTCTAGATTGCTCACTGGCTCACACGAGTGGAAAGTAAACATACATCTGAATTCTCAACCCAGAAGACTAGTTAGTTACCTAGTTATCCTTTAACTTGCACAAGACATTTTCTTGGGCTTGGACATGAGCTCAGTGGTAGATCTTTTGCCTGCATATACAAGACCCTGGGTTTCATTCTTGGTTCGGGCAATACATAAGCGGGTGGGGGAACTGATATGGAGGCACACAGCTATGATCCTAGAGGTAGGAGGACCTGAGTTCAAGGTCAGCCTGGGCTTCATAAAGACCCTGCTTTTAAAAAGGCGCTCAAGTGCGCTGATGCCGAGTTCAGCCCTGGGAACCCATGTGGGGAAAGGAGAGCCAGCTCCTCCAAGCTGTTCGCTGATCTCCACATACAAATTCCCTAACACACACACACACACACAGTAAGTATGTGTGAAAAAAAAATACACGTTCTTCCCATTAGCAGCTTAATTTGAGAAAAAAAAAAAAAAAATCAAAGGAACCCCCAGGGACCCAGGGAGAGGCAGCTGTAACACACTGCTCCACTGTCACCACCTTTCCCAGCTGAGGTGCTTCATCAACAAGAGGAGCTAGGCCATTTTCCACGTATTTCTTCTGGCTTTCAAGTGGCTTCAAACCATCAGAACCAGAGCTGAGTGTGGTGGCACATGCCTTCAATCTCAGCAAAGAAAGTGGAGCTCTGAGTTTGAGGCCACTCTGCTCTACAGAGTGAGTTCCAGGACAGCCAGGACTACACAGAGAAATCCTGCCTTGAAAATCAACTGCTGATCTGCTTTCTGGGGCAGGAAGATGTCTTCCAACTACAAACTGCTCTCATCGCCATTTGAGACTTGCTGAAGATAGAGGCCACAGGTCAAAGTCGGAAGCAGGATGGAAGAGTTACCTCAGATGGCGCCTATGCTCAGCAAGCACAGGGCCCTGGGTCTGACCCTCAGGGCACTCCCTATCAATAGGCCTGAATCAACAATGACTCAATTCTAAGTTTTCACATCCCCGCCGGGCACATTTTAAAAGAAGTACGTCTTGGTGAAAGGTAAATTATACTCTCTGAACTGTCTTTAGAGTGTGGCTCTAGCCACTCTTAAGGAAACACGAAAAGGAACCATTGCACAGTAGGGAAGGAGTCACAGATGAGTGGCAGCCTGGTTAAAAACCCACCTGAGGTGATCCTTCAAGCCGGCCCTTCCATCCATCAGTGGAACACCATACTCTACCCTGGGTACTCAAGGGAAAGCCTGACGTCAGCTCCCGAGCCAGCAAGAGCCCGCTCTGTTGTGCTGGAGGGCAGGGATGCGCTGGGTCTGCAGAGCCTGGACACTCAGCTTCCACCCAGCCAACTCCCAGTCACTGAGCCTCTGCTTCCTCCCAAGGTTTCTTCTGCTTGTTTGTTTAGGCCTTTCTTTCCAGAGGGCAGGCGCATTCAAAACTCATCGTGGGAAGGGAAGGGAGACGGGAATGTAAAGCCAAGAATCTTCACGCCAAGCCACCACCTGCACCTCAAAGACACAGAGAGCCAACTGGATGCATGCAGAAAGCATGCTGCACCCATGCATGCCAGACACGTTGGCATTACTCAATTAATGACAGTCTTGGCAGAGGAAGGTGGCTCTCTAAAGAGTTTAAGGAGAACCAAACCTACAATGACTGTGTAGCCAGCCAGAGAGCTACACAGTGAGACCTTATGTAGTGGTTTCTAGGAGAATAGCTCCCATAGACTCTTACGTTTGAATGCTTGCTCTCCAGTTTGTGAGTCTCTTACAGGCATTGCCTTGGTCAGACGGTGTCTTTTCACAATGAAAAGACAGTGACTATGATTCTCTGTCTCAAAAACAAAACAAAACAAAAAACAACAACAGGGCTGGTGAGATGGCTCAGTGGGTAAGAGCACCCGACTGCTCTTCCGAAGGTCTGGAGTTCAAATCCCAGCAACCACATGATGGCTCACAACCATCCGTAACAAGATCTGACGCCCTCTTCTGGAGTGTCTGAAGACAGCTACAGTGTACTTACATATGATAAATAAATAAATCTTTAAAAAACAACAACAACAACAACAACAACAACAACAACCCCCCCCCCCAAACACATTAAAGCAAACACATTAAAGCTTCAGGGCAGTGTCTGGGGTCTGGAGGGATGGCTGAGGGTAAGGAAGTGCCCACTGCCCTTGCAGAAGACTGGCGTTTTCACTCCCATCAAATGGCTCACAGAGGTCTGTAACAGGTGATCCTATGGCTTCTGCATCCCTGAACACCCACACATCCTCGAGAATTCACATCCTCACTTTCTCTGAGAGTAGTGGCGCCTGCTTGCAATCCCAACACTCCCCTCAGGAAGCAGAAGCAGGCAGTGCTCTGTGATTTCCAGGCTAGCTGGTCAACAGAGCCATATCCAGGACAGCCAGGGTTACAAAAAAGCTGTAAAAAACAGGGATTGGAAACCCCATCTTTTCAAAATGAGTAAATAAAAATCAGAAAAAAAAAACCAAACAACCCAAGTTTGTTTGTTTGTTTTTCCCTTTCCTGTTTTTTAATACAGGTGACAAGAGGGGCGTTTGGGAGACACTCCTCCTAGTGGCAGGCCATAAATGCCTCTACCGGAAATTGTGCATTTTCTGGCAGAAGTCGTCACTATTGCACACACTTCTTAACAGGCAGCACACACTCAAAAATATTGGTGGAGTGAATAAATACCTAATCGACACCTGTTACTCTCTATAAAAAATCTTATTTGTTGAATGAGGTGGCGCATGCCTTTAATCCTAGCACTCCGAAGGTAGAGGCAAGCAGACCTCTGTGAGTTCGAGGTCAGCCTGGTCTACATGGTGAATTCCAGGTAGCCAGGGTTATGTAGAGAGACCTTGTCCCAAAAATACCAAAAGCAAAACAAACACACACTTTCTTGATTCAAGGGGAATGTACCTTAAACCTCTACTAAATAATCTCTGAACCAAGCAGGCCTTCCAAGGCTCGTTAATGCTAAGTGGGAAAGCATCACCAATCTTTCGAGAAATGCTGAACTAGGGGAAAAAACTTCGAGGCCAAGTTTCAACATTCCTGTGAAGATACACCACTGCTGCGCTGGTTAGAAGCGCTAGGAGAAGACAGACCCAACTCCTCCTCGATCCTAGTATATGTGACTCCCCACACATAAACTTTTGAGGTGAATGTCACCGGAGCCCAGCCCAGCCGCTGACACATGGTCACCAAGGAGACATTTCCGTCTCCACGAGGGTTAGCGTCGAATCTCAAACTCTGAAATGACCACGAGAATCACGAACCTAATAGACAAGTTCCTACTTGGGATCATTTTTCCTTTTCCTGTAACTTTTGGAGGCAAGCAACAACTCTCACTCACACCATACCGATCGGTACTCTCCCCTTCTCGCAGGCATGAGGCTTACAAATCACACGCCCTTCTTCTTTTCCCTTCCCTCCACCCAGACGAACGTAGTCCGAGATCCCCCCTCCCCACTGCGCAGATCTTTGGGTGGGTCCCGGGGAAGAGCGGGTGCTTTGCAGAGTTTAGGGGGGCTCTGCTGAGATCCCCGGGAGACTCGGAGTAAAACTGAAAGAGGAAAAGGGAAAGGAAGAGAAAAACCCAGGCTCGCTCACCGCGGCGGAAGGCGCACAGCGGCGGGGGATTTCGGCCCAACGCCCAGTGGTCCCAGAGGACACATGGTCGCTTGCTCCCCGCTGTCTCGGGGCCTCCTCCCGCTCTTCCTCCGAGCCAGGCACGCCGCCCGAGCCCCTCCCTCACCAGACGGAGCACAAGAACTTTAAAATGGTCCCTAGGGCGCGGGGGTGGGGGGTACACCAGAGAGAGTTAGTTACCCCGGGGAAGAAGGTGGGGCGCCCGGAGCGAAGCGCACACCGCTGGAGGGAGAGGCACCCGGCAAAGGTGGAGGGAGAAATGGAACGCGGCCCCTTTAAGAGGCCTTCACGGCGATCCGGGACCGGGGGCCTCCCTTCCACCTCCGGCCCGGTGTGGGAGACCCTCCCTTGGGGTAAACTCTCCCCAGACCCACTCCCCGGAGGCTCCCCTCACGCCAGGTCCGCCCGGCCCCGCCGCGGGGCGGCAGCTCCTCCTTACCCCGCTGTCTGCCGCCTCCTCCCAGCTCTCAGCGACCTCCTCATCTTCCATCTTACTCGCCGCTTTCCCTCCTCCCCCAACCCCTCCCCGCGCCTGCGCCTTGAAGCGCGCCTGGGTCGCGGGCGGAGGCACGCAGGGCTTTCCTCAATGGACCACGCCCCCTCCCCCAGCCCGGAAGCCGCGCCGGGCCAGGCCCTCCGCGCGCCTGCGCTGCCATCTTGGAAGAGGGCAGCGAAGCCAGATCGGCCTCCGTCTTTCTTGAGGGCAACAGGCTCGCTGGTTTACTGAATGAGAGAGTTCAAGTGACGTTACCTGCTCCAGTTCGGGGAACTATGTGCTTTTGGAACCATCGTTTCTTAAGGGCAGGCAACGATTGAAAAATAAAAAAATTTTCTTTTCAAAATTTGAACCTGAAAAGAAAAAAAGTGAGTCTAAGTTTTTCTAAGCTACAGGTCACATGTTTTTTTTTGTTTTTTTAAATTCTTGCTCATTTTTTTTTTT
>NC_034595.1:92077354-92083126 GCF_900095145.1 Mus pahari
GGGAGGCAGAGGCAGGCAGATTTCTGAGTTTGAGGCCAGCCTGGTCTACAGAGTGAGTTCCAGGACAGCCAGGGCTACACAGAGAAACCCTGTCTCGGGATAAAATAATTCTAAGGGGGATGACTGCTGGAGGGTGGGGGGCAGCTGGTGGAGGTGCCTTGCCTGTCTGTCTCACGTCTCTAATCCTTTCCCCAAACACTGAAGGCAAGGAGCAAAGGTCACGTGTTTTAATTTCTAGGACATGTCCTTTATAGTTAGCTCTATCAAAAACATGCTGTGGAGTATGGCAGCAATGTGGCTGCTATAATCAAGTTAACTGACTTGGAATGTGGTTTTCCCTCATATTTTTAAGGTCCCATTAATCTTAATAAAGTAAGAGTTTCCTGTTGTGACATTTTGCAGTTTGTATTCTTAGAGGTCATAATGGCAACCATATTGTTAAAATGTTACCAGCTTTTTTCCTCCTCCTCCAGTGACCTGTTTACCAATTCTGAGATTTCCCAGCATTCTGTGTCATCTCCAGGTCTGTCCTCACTCGGGGCTCTTACTTAGAACCTGCTCTACACCTCTGCCTGCATACTGAAGCCTTTCAAGATGTTTCTGATCCCAGTCCCCACCCCCCCACCCCCACACCTGGCCCCTGGAGGGTTTCACTATGTATCCCAGGCTGTGCTAGAATTCACTCTGTAAGCTGCGCATGCCTTTAATCCCAGCACTTGGGAGGCAGAGACAGGTGAATTTCTGAGTTTGAGGCCAGCCTGGTCTACAGAGTGAGTTCCAGGACGGCCAGGAGTATACAGAGAAACCCTGTCTCGAAAAACCAAAAAAAAAAAAAAAAAAAAAAAAAAAATTCACTCTGTAGACCAGGCTAGCCTGACTCCAACTCACAGGGATCCATCTGCCTCTGTGTGCCAAGCACTGAGAATGAATGGGTATGCTGCCATGGTCAGTTGGGATTCCAGTTCATGTAATCAGGCTCCTTGTTGTTGACAGATATCTCACAAGCAGTTCAAAGACAAAAGATGTCATATTGCCCATCTCTGGGGACTATATTTGTGAGTCTTCTGTGAATTCATTTGTGTGTGTGTGTGTGTGTGTGTGTGTGTGTGTGTGTATAAGCTAGAGATGGCATGACAGGTGTCTTCCTTGATCATTCTCCATATATTGAGGCAGAGTGTCTTTCTTGGACCCTGGCCTAGATGATTCAGCTAGTTGGGGATGCCTCTCTTCAACTCTCAGGCCTGTTTGGGGGTTCCAGACATGCCCTTAACTGTCATTTATGTGGTGCTAGTGACCTGAACCCCAGTCTTCATGCCTACACAGCAAATGCATTACCAGGTAGCCAATGAATACACTTTTTGAAGCAAACTCTCCCACGTCTTGGAAACAGTGACATGAGTGAAACTCTCTTACACCAACTATAATGGCCAACATTTCAGAGGAACGGACGTTTTCAGCCTTGTAGTTACAGAGTGCGCTCAGCAGAGGGAGACAGTTTCTTATAATTCCTCTGTGGTAGACAACCATAAAGGCAGGAAGATCTTTAGCTGTGATTTTCAAGAGAATCAGGAAGACATAAATCTTGGGAATAATTTGAGGATGCTGCAAAAATAATAACATTTGTTCCACTTATGTGGGCAACCAAGAGGTCAGCAACCCCTTGAGACCTGGGACAAGTCCTTTCTTCACTCGGACTGTTTGTTTCTACAAGAGAGCATGGGACAGAAAACTTCACCGCTAAGACTGTAGGGCAATTCTGTTTTCCAAGGGGAAGCCCCAAGAGCTGAGATAATGGCATGATTCACATATTGGCAGAGACCCTGAAACTCATGCTTCTGTTTCTGGCAAAATGTCATTAGCCATGGTTCATGCTTGGCTTTTATGTTAGGAAGTTGCCTTGAAACAAGGTGTGGTAGGAATGCAAGCACAAAGACCGTATTCACACTGTCCTTGGCACAAGCTAAGGACACGTAGGCAGTTAAAATTTGAGCGGTGGGCACATGAAGCCATCCATACACGTACATACAAAACAAAACAAAACAAAACAAAACAAACGAACAAAAACCTTAAATGCTGGGCTGTGTGTGGTTTTCTCTTACTTTTTCTTTCTCTTTAACCAAAAGAAAAGTTGGCACATAGAGCTGGTGCACGCCTTTAATCCCAGCACTCAGGAGGCAGAAGCAGGCATATATTTGTGAGTTTGAGGTCAGCCTGGTCTACAAAGCGAGTTCCAGGACAGTCAGGGCGACACAGACCCTGTTTCAACAAACAAAACAAAAATGCTGATACTGAGTCATCTTAAAATGTATACATTCGCTGGGCGTGGTGGCACACGCCTTTAAGCCCAGCACTTGGGAGGCAGAGGCAGGCGGATTTCTGAGTTCTAGGAGTGAGTTCCAGGACAGCCAGGGCTATACAGAGAAACCCTGTATCAAACAAAACAAAACAAAACAAAACAAAAAAAACAAAAGACAACCAAACAAAAAATGTATACATTCTCCCCATCTATTCTCACCTGTAAATCTCTGGAAAGATGTCAGGGGGGTTAACAGAAGTTGATTTGGTGTGACCCAAAATATCTGAGGGGCTAGTAGGATACTTTAAAAAAAAAGATTTACTTATTTTATGTATATGAGTGCTCTATCTGCAAATATACCTGCATAAGATTATATTACTATTACAGATGGTTGTGAATTGAATACCAGACCTCTAGAAGAATAGCCAATGCTTTTTTTCTCCAGCCACCTAGTTTGTTTGTTTTTCTTCCTTTTCTTCTCTTTCTTTCCTTTCTTTTTTTTTTTTTTTTTTTTTTTTTTTTTTTTTTTTTTTTGGTTTTTCTGAGATAGGGTTTCTCTGTATAGCCCTGGCTGTCCTGGAACTCGCTTTGTAGACCAGGCTGGCCTCAAACTCACAAATATCTGCCTGCCTCTGCCTCCTGAGTGCTGGGATTAAAGGCGTGCACCACCACGCCCGGCTTTTTTCTTTCTTTCTTTCTTTCTTTCTTTCTTTCTTTCTTTCTTTCTTTCTTTCTTTCTTTATATTGGGTTTCTCTTTGTAGCAGTGGCTGTCCTGGAACTCACTCTGAAGACCAGCCTGGCCTCAAACTCACAGCGATCCCACGTGCCTCTGACTGCCAAGTGCTGGGATTAAACGTGTGTGCAGATTTGAGGATTCTAGGTAGACTCTGTACCACTGAACCATGCGCTCAACTCCAATTTACATTTTATGATGCTTCCTGTTATGCTTTTGAATGCTGCACTATGTGCATATATTACCTAAGCTAAATAACTAAAACCATAAAGCACTTTCTGTAATTATTTGGACAGACTAAGGAAAGCACGTTTAAACTTCTTGGACTGATCTGAGCACTACCTTTCATCCTGGCCTCAGTCCTTGCCTCTAGTCCTGTCCCCATTATCTGTCCCAGTCTTCGTGTGACTGAAAGACAAATCTGAAGCATAATCAGATATTCTCCCCACCGTTAGAGATAAGAGTCAATTTCCCTCCCGATAGTCTAGGTCGAATGTAACCAAGCCTCCTGTTTGTCAGAACTCTTGCCGAGTTCAAGAGCCTGGGCTTTGACATGACAAGACCATCTGGGTTTGAACCCTGCCTATTTTGGTGAGCTTTAACCTGGAGAAGACTGTTTCTCCATTTGTACAATGAGCACAATGGTGGCACCTGGGTACCAGTGTTAGGTACCTAATTAGATGACCACTGAGTGAGGCTGGGGGGAGGGCTCATTGGGAACATGCTTACAGTACAAGCATGAGGACCTCAGTTCAAACAGGCAGAACCGTAGCATCTGCTGTCTGTAACGGTACCGTGATCACAGTGTGCATCCCTGGGTACTTATGGGTCAGAGAGCCGGGAATACTCCGAAGGGAACAAATAAGCCCTGCCTCACCCAGGTGGAAGGAAAGGACAGACAGCTGCAGTTGTCCTCTGATTTCTACGCACATGCCATGGCACACACACACCCTCTCATGCACATTGTCAAAATAAAAACTATCAGAAAACATGAACTGTGATTAGTAATAAATAATTCGCTTTAATAACTTTTCTATGTATTGCGTTTAATACGAACAGAACATATATTTATTGTCTTTCTTGTAAGGGCTCTTTATGTATCAGGGACCTTGTTAGTTTACCTAAGTCACAAGCTGGTGAGATGGCTCAGTAGGTAAGGGCACTGGCTGTCAATCCTGACCACCTCGGTTTGCTCCCTTGGAAGGGGACAGCCAACTTCTACGTATGGGTTGTGCTCTGACCTCCATCCACTCCCTCATATACATACTTTCAGAAATATAGGTTAAATCTCGAGATTATATATATATATATATATATATATATATATATATATATATATATTATATATATATATATATATATATATATATGTTGTACACATATATATGCATGTATACATGTCAGGCTCATGCTGTAATCCCAGCTCTTGGGAGGCTGAGGCAGCCTGGTCTATATAGGAAGTATAACCTGTTCTACAGCATAAGAATTCTCTCAACCCCCCCCCCCAAATGGGCTGGGTATGATGGATGGCAAATACCTTTGACCCCAGTATGAGGGAAGAGGCGAGCACATCTCTGTGGGTTGGAAGCCAGCCTAGTCTACAAAGAGAGCTCCAGGCAAACTAGGACTTCACTGTGAGACTCTTTTTTTTCTTTTTCTTTAAAGATTTATTTATTTATTTGTAAGTATTTATATGTAAGTACACTGTAGCTGTCTTCAGACACTCCAGAAGAGGGCACAGGATCTCATTACAGATGGTTGTGAGCCACCATGTGGTTGCTGGGATTTGAACTCCGGACCTTCGGAAGAGCAGTCGGGTGCTCTTACCCACTGAGCCATCTCACCAGCCCGAGACTCTTATCCCAAACAAACAAACAAAAAGGCAAGTCACATACTCTGGTGCACAGTAGGTGTTCACTACACATGCATCCGCCGAATCCCCTCTTAGTTCTTAAATTCCCAGTTCATTCTTTTATCCAACATATATTCAGTGAGCCTCCGCTGGGTACTAGTCTATGTGTGATGGATATTAATGAAAAAGCTTTTTGTCAAAGCAACAAAACTCCCGCTCATCTTTGAGCTAAGAATAAAATGGTTCTGTATTTGAATTCTAACATGACCTCGCAATTCTCCCCACCCGCACCACAAGTCAGCATTTCTCTGTGTCATAGCTCTGGCTGTCCTGGAACTCACTCTGTACACCTGGCTGGCCTCAAACCCAGAGATTCACCTGTCTCTGTCTCCTGAGTGCTGTAATTAAAGGTGTGTGTCACCATAGGCCAGTAGCAGCCTTGTTTTAATACATATATATCTTTTTAGATTTTGTTTTTATTTATGGTTTTGTGTGTGTGTGTGTGTGTGTGTGTGTGCTGTGTGGGTGGGTGCCCAAAGAGGTCAAATAGGGTGTCAGACCCCTTGGAGCTGGTATTTGATAGTTGTGAGTAGCTTGTAGGTGCTGGCATGTGAATGCAGGCCTTCTAGAGAAGGGCAAGCAGACTCTTACTGCTGGGCTATCTCAGCCCAGCTTGAGTTCTTAGAACACGTTTATAACTTAGATTACAGGGCTGGAGAGACAGTCAAGACATGTACTGCTCTTGCAGGACCACCCAGGTTCAATTCCCAGCTCCCACATGGTGGTGGTAGGGTCACAGCTGCCTGTAATTCCAGTTCCAGGGAATCTGACACCCTCGTCTGGCCTCCAAGGGCACACACACACACACACACACACACACACACGCACAC
>NC_034595.1:92083463-92093787 GCF_900095145.1 Mus pahari
CACACACACACACACACACACACACACACACACACACACGGTGCACATGATATGTTCAGGCACATGCAATATTTACTGTATATATGTTCACAAGTGTCATTGAGAATGAAGATCATAGGGGGATCTGTGGGAGTTGGCGTTGGCTTTTTCCCTCTATCATGTGGGTTCTAGGCATTGAACTCGGGTCTTCAAGCTTGGGGGAAGCACCCTTACCTGCTGGGCCATTTTGCAAGCCAAGACTTCTCTTTTTCTTTGAGATAGGGCCTCATTATATAGACCATGCTGGCCTTGAACTCAGAAATCTACCTACCTCTGCCTCCCAAGTGCTGGGATGAATGGTCAACTACCATGCCAGGCCAATAGAATTTCTTAGTTTCTCACATACTGTGTGCCAGAGTTTTTTGTAATGCTCATATGAGGAACATAAAATGTTTTTTTATTTTTGTTTTTTTTTTTGTAGATTGAGGTTCCTCAAAGTAGGTTCAAATTCCCTGGATCAAGCAATTCTCGCCCTTAAACCTCCTGCATAACTGGACTTAAAGGAGTGTCACCAAGCCTCGTGGTACTTCTGACCTAATACCACGTCTCACGGGCGGCTAGCCTAGGTCCACTTTATCCCAAGGCTATTTGCTTGATGTCTCAGAATGCTCCGATTGCACAAGAGCTTGAGCTCTCTGTGTCTGGCATTTCCTTAAACCACATCCGTAGGGATGGGTTCTAGAAGGTTCTCACCTACACACAGCTTTCTTGAAGTGAGACTCTTTTGTGGGAGGGGGCCCCCACTCCTCGGTGATGCCCACAGTGGGAAGCACAGAGAAACACACAGGCTTGTTTCCTCCCAGGCTCCGCTCTACATGGGGAGTTATGAGACTGGGTTTCCTCTTTTCTTTTTTTTTTAGAGGTGGTGGCAACATAGCTGCTGCTACAGTTCCCAGACGCCCCGAACGCTGGGAGCTTCCTCTCCCTGGGGATACCTAAAAGGCACTTCCGTTCGCCACTGCCCTTTCTCTATGCTCAACCCGTGGGTACCTGGGGGCACAAGTGCCTTAATCTAAGTCTGCAGTCTCAAACAATCGGAAAAACAGCTCGGATACCGGCGCTCAGCCGCGCCGATCGCGGACAAGAGTCCTAGAAAGCTCCGCGCCCTCGGCCCTTCTCAACATGGCGCCGCCCAGCGGCCGCCGCGCGGAAGGCCGGTCGCGCTGACGTGTGTGTGTGTGCGCGCGCGCGCGCGCTTCCTCCGCGCCCCGCCCCGCCCCGGCGCATGCGCACTGCGCGCTGTCGTCTCCCGGTCTGAGCAGCAGCGGCGGCGGTGGCATCGGGGACGGCGGCGGTGGCGGCGGTGGAGGCGCGGTGGCAGCCGCGACGGCGTTTGAGCGGAGGAAGATGGCGGCTCCGGGCGACCCCGGGTTCCGCCAGCGGTGAAGATCCCCCGAGCACAGCAAGCACCGACCTGAGGCAGAGCGGCTGTGCGCTGGCCCCGGCCCTGGCTTCTTCGCCACCGTCGCCGGAGACGCGAAACCGAGAGCGCGGAGCGGTCTGGGCCAGGTGAGGCCTCTCCGGGTGCGGGGCCGCGGCCGGGAGCCGACGCCTTCTGCGCTTCATGCCCTGGGACCCCGGGGCACCCCGAGTCCGGCGCGGGCCCCGTGTCCTGCGCGGGCGTGGGTCTTGGCGGGCCTGGGGTCTTGCTGTCGTCATCCTCGGCTTCCCAGGCTGAGGTGGGGACGGGCGCCCCTTTTGCAGCCAGCCCTCGGGATGGGCGCAGAGCGGTGTCCTCTCCTCATCAGGGTGGTCCTGGTCCTCATCCGGGCCGGGAGAGGATGCGCGGCCAGGGGGTGGAGAATGGCTTTCGGGGTGTCATGGAGCCTCACCCCGCCCCCTGACACCCTGAAGTCCTCGGTGAAGAGTGGGAGTCCGCTCGCTGCCTTCCCGAATTGGGGCTGCGGCGAGGGGGTCGGCGGGCGTCTCGGAAGCTGCAGCTGCCCAAGAGATGATTTTTTTTGGGGAGTCGGCTGACGAAATGAAACACAAGCAGTTCCTTTCCTGACCCCTAGCCGTCTTGAGTGTTCTCTTGGTGGGAACTGCAGCTCTCCTGGCTGGAGACAGCAGTCCACGTTGTGACTGAGGGAAGGCTTGCCCCGGTGAGAATTGGCTGTGGAAGGTGGCAACGAGTTTGCAAATCAAGAAAACCACAATTAGGTGAGAGAGCCTGGTAGCTTCAGCTTGAGAAAACTTGAGATGCTGGAGTTGGTTGGAAACCTTTGGAATAAGCCGATTGCTTTGTCTGTTGGATCCTCTGAGTTTTAGTAGGAAATTAAAAGCTTTGTTTCGTTTCTCAGTGGCCAAAGCGTTTGGACTTTACAGTGGTAGCGTTCCGATGGATCTAAGATTCAGAACCAGACTCATTACCGGTTTCACTTGCCGGACTCCACTATTTTTGTTATTTATTTATTTTTCTCGGAACTTTTTTGTTGTTGTTTAAATGGTAGTAATTGAGAGACCTTGGTTTCATTTCTTTAGGGTAGAGAAGATGTTTGATGCCGGGTGGCCTTTTCATTGAGCAAGAATGGCTTCACTTGGATTTGTGCTGTTGTGAATTGTTGGGGCCATCTCTTGCTTGGACACACCAAACGTCTTTTGTAACACATCGGGTTTTGCTTGTGTTTAAGAATGATGACATCATGGATTTAAAGGGACAAGGGAAATTGGCGAAGAGATACCATTACTTAGAATTCAGCCTGCAGCTCTTAAGCTGGGCAGGGATGCCCCTTGTGTCATATTTCTGACAGAGAGTATTCACTTGTCTAGTCTGGTCGGGTGTCCTTTCTGTTGCATGTTAAACAGTTTATATACCGTAGCTGTTTGCTTAAGAAATAAACCCAATTTATAACATTCATTCTACATTGAATCGTGAGAGCTTTATGCACTTCCCCTTAGTGACAAGTATTAAGTTAGGATGGCAATTAGTTCATTTAATATTAGCTAGCTCTTTGACCATTTTTCCCTTTCTTAAATCCGTTTTTTTTTTTTTAAATAGAAGTGTGTAGACCTCCTTAGTTTCTTAGCTAAAGATGTGAGTTAAACCAGGAGTAGGGAATCAGAGGGCTGCTCTGCCTATTATTTTGCTAATAGAGGATTGTGGAATCAGTGGTGGTTTGACATCATGCACTATCTGTCTACAACACTGTACTACAGCGTTCAGGTTTTGGTGGAACGATGGGACTTTATTCACTCCACAGCATTTCGGCTTGTTTCCTTACATGACTCAGGTGCAACATGAGAAAGATCAGGAAAACTGCAAAGGACGGCATGTTTGCTTGCTTGCTTGTTTGTTTGTTTGTTTTTAGATTTACCTTTTTTATTTTACGTTTATGGGTACTTTTGCCAGCATGCCCCTGTGCGTTTCCATTTGCATGTCTAGTACCTTGTATCTATTTCCTGGGAACTGGAGTTAGACAGTTGTGAGCTGCCATGTGGGTGCTGGGAATGGGACCCAGGTCCTCTAGAGGAAGAACCAATTTAACTATCTGTCCAGCCCCTGCATTCTTTTTCTTTTAAACAGTTATTTTTATTATTTAAAAGATTGTGTGTGTGTATGGGGGAGGGAGGGAGAAGGGCAGTAGAGAGAAAAAAATGTCCATGTGTTAGCAGAGGCATCAGACCCCCTGGAGCTGGGGAGTCCCATCTGATTTGGGTGAACGGAGCACAGCCTGAATCCTCTGCAAGATCAGAAGGCACTTTTAACCACTGAGCTTTTAATCACTCTAACCCTAGGATGCTTCTTCAATATTTTATTTATAGTTTTAAATGTTTTTGGTTTTTTTGAGCAGGGTTTCTTTGTATAGCCTTGACTGTTCTGGAACTCGCTCTGTAGGCCAGGCTGGCCTTGAACAAAGAGATTTGCCTGCCTTTTGTCTCCTGAGTGCCACATATTACAGTTGTGTGCCACCATTGCCCAGCTCCTAGAGTACTCCTTAGGGTCGGATATCATTTTATGTAGCCGTGTGATGGCTGCCTTCTGTAAAGACCTGGCAAAGGGAAGACTGGCAAAGCCTGGGGTTATAAGCACACTGAAGTCTCCAGGGAAACTGTTTAGAGATGAGCAGAGTGACTGTGTTTTCAGGACATCTTAGTGAGTTAAAAATTCTTAATCAAGCCCAAAGCTCCTTGGTTCAATAATAGGATTCCCACTTTACAAGGTAATTATGTAGATGAAAAGAGATAAGGTTTGTGAAAATGTTCTGAAAGAGCAAACGCTGAAATATGTAAAATAGTTGGTCATGGCAGACAATTGATCCCAGCACTCAGGAGGCAGAGGCAGGCAGATCTCTGTGTGTTTGAGGCCAGCCTGGTCTACAGAGTGAGTTCCAGGATAATCAGGGCTTCATAATGAGACCCACACTATTGGGGGGGGGACCCAAAACAAAAGAGTACAAGAGAAATAGAAGGTTATATTTTCAGTAAAACATCTATTAAAAGGTCCTCTATGTGTTGGGTACTGAGGAAGGAGGTACTGATGATTTCAAAGGACAGCTTTTTTTTTTTTTTTTAAATCTAAAAATTGTTTGAGGCTGGTTGGAAAGCCAGACAAGAAAATCAGTGTGCTTATGGTAGTACAGTAAGTGTGCTCTTCCAACTAGGGGAGAGAAGGGAGGTTCTCAGAGCTTTGCCTAGTCTGTTAGTCATTTCTTTCTTTTCTTTTTTATTATTATATCTAAGTACACTGTAGCTGCCTGCAGACACATCTCATTACAGATGGTTGTGAGCCACCATGTGGTTGCTGGGATTTGAACTCAGGACCTTTGGAGCAGTTAGTGCTCTTAACCGCTGAGCCATCTCTCCAGCCCAGTCATTTCTTTCTTTCATTTATTTATTTTTTATTCTTGCGTTTGCTTTTTTTTTTTTTTTTTTTTTTTTGAGATAGGATATCACTACATAGCCCTGGCTGTCCTGGAACTCACTTTGTAGATCAGGCTGGCCTTGAACTCACAGAGATCCGGGATTAAAGGCATGTGCCCCCACCGCCAGGCTTGTTTATTTCTTTAATTTTTTTTTTTAGATTTATTTTATGTGTATGGATGTTTTTCCTGCAGGCATGTATATTCAGCGTGTGCTTCTTGGTGCCCTCAGGGTTTAGAAGAGGACATGGGACCCTTCCCCCTTCACACACACACACACACACACACACACACACACACACACACTTGGAGTAGTGGGTGCTTGTGAACCATCATGTAGGTGCTGGGAATCCAGCTGTTGTTTATTTCTTTCTTGTGTCAGTAAGTAGCTTATGCCATCCCGGGGCCTCCCCATCCTCTTCCTGCCTTTCCTAGGGCTGGGATTCTAGGTGTGCATTGCCACGAATGGCTTAGGAATACTTAAAGTTTTTGTTCTGAGTTCTTTCCCCTTTTATTCATTCACCGTCATGATGCTTCCTACACAGCATGCATGCCCCAGTTATAGTTTCTGAATTGTCAAAGATCTAGCAGCCTTGGGAGAGTCTTTCTGAGTGAGTCACAGGTGCAGGCAGCAAGCATTCACATTAGTGAAAGTTTTGCAGATTCTGAATGAGGCAATTTTTGAGTGACACTTTTAAAAAAAATTTTTTTGGGGCAAACTAGCACATGAGGCATTGTGTTTTAATTGTGGCTTCAGTGATGACGGTGGTGGTGGTGGTGGTGGTGGTGGTGGTGGTGGTGGTGGTAGTGGTGGTGATGGTTATGATGGTGGTGGTGTGTGCCAGGGATCCAGCCCTGGCCTTGCAAACACTAGGCAAATACTTTGCCACTGAGCTACATGCCCAGCCCTGTTTTGTGCTTTAAACATTTTTTTTTTTTTTTAGTGTGTATGGGTCCTTTGCCTATATGTATATTTGTGCTACATGTATGTTTGTGAGCCCATGCCCATGGAGGCCAGAAGGCGGCATTGGATCCTGTGAAACTGGGGTTGCAGAGGTTTTGAGCAGCCATGTGGTTGCTGGGAACCCAACTCAGGTGTTGTGGTCCTGAGCCATCTCTCCACCCTCTTTCCTCCCCCATTAATGTTTGATTGTTTGGTTTTGTTCTGAGACAAGTTCAGTGGATTCCGAGATGGCCTGAAACTTGTTATCTGTCTTCCTGCCTCCTGCTATCCAGGCTTGGGATTACAGATTCGTGCACCGTGCCCAGCACTGTATATTTTCACAGGCCTTGAACTTACTGTGTAACAGAAGATGACTTGGGACTTGTGATCCTGTTGTCTCTCCCTTCCCGGTGCTAGGACCACAGGCCTGTGAGCACTACCAAGCCTGATTTATTTGGTACTGATGGTCCAGGTGTAGGCTGTGTGTGCACACCCTTCGAGTGCCCCACCAGCTGAGCTACATACCCAGTCACTCATTAGTCTGCTCTGTGACAGTTTGTTACATGAAGGAGATGACCTATTTATAAGTTATTTTAAAATCACCTAGAATTGAGCGCATAATACATGTTATTTCTGAAATTGTTCCTGTGACATTGCAAATCTTAGAAATTATGACTTAGTGGAATTCCTGTTACTTGAAATTTGCAGTTCCTTACTGATTTATGTAATTAGAAGGCAAATTTGCTGTGAATTCTGGATGTGCTTGTATTACATTATTTATTTATTTTAAAAAAAAGATTTATTTATTTATTATATTTAAGTACACTGAAGCTGTCTTCAGACACTCCAGAAGAAGGCATCAGATCTTGTGACGGATGGTTGTGAGCCACCATGTGGTTGCTGGGATTTGAACTCCGGACCTTCGGAAGAGCAGTCGGGTGCTCTTACCCACTGAGCCATCTCACCAGCCCACATTTTTTATTTTTAATTTGTAAAAAAAAAAATCTTTTCGTTTTTCGCAATGTTACTCTATGTTTTGCTTCAGAAAGTGGAAGTATTGTGTGGTACTTTGGGATGGTGTGTTTTTAGTGTATGTGTGTGTATGTGTGGGTGTGTGTGTGAATGATAAGCATGTAGGTATTATGTAAAACTTTCTTGTTATGGATTGTAGCTTAGCTTTGATAACTCCCTCCCTGCTCCCCTCCCTGCCTGCCCCCCTCCCTCCCTCTCTTCCTTCTGAGTTGAACCCGGGGACTTCTCTGTGCTCTGGTCACTGCCCACCTCCACCACTCTACCACTGAGCTATACTTTCAGCCTTAACAGTAACTTGCTTTTACATTTCAACATAGTCATACACAGTTTTGAGGTAATTCCATTAGTGCCTACAAGGGCAAGCAAGTTTTCATTTCAGCAGGTAGTGTTCCTCATGCTCGCCAAACGCTCCTTCATGCTCTTAGAAGGCAGGCTAGTTAGATTGTGGGGTTGTTTTTTTCTCTTCATTATAAAGTTTATTTTTAAAGTCTTTTTTAAAGCCCCCTTGCTCTCTTCCTCTCTCTCTTTCTGTGTGTGTGTGTGTATGCGTGCGTGTGTGCATGCATGTGTATGTCTGAATCTGATAGAACCTGGAATTCACAAATTGGCTAGACTGGCTGTGGAGCAAGCCTCAGAGGTCTATCCACTTGCTGAGTCCTGGGATACATGCTGCTCTGCCCTAATTTTTGTGTGGGTGGTGGTCTGAATTCAGGTCTTCATGCTTACATAAATAACACTTTCACACTGAACTATCTCCTGAGCCTTGATTGTGCTAAGGTTTAATTGGACATTTCCAGAGGTAGGCTATACCTGGCATGTACACTTAAAATGTTAATAGATAACATCATTTTGAGATTTTTAACAACTTATGGGTGAACCTGGAAAATTCTGTGCTATGAGAGATAAGCCTAACGTGTAAGAGAAAATACTGTATGAATCCATTCACAAGTGATTGTCAGATCCCTATCAATAAACAGACTGTAGAATGGTAGCCGCCATTGAGGATAGTATCCTGAAGTTGGGGCAGGGGAGAATGGAGAATGTGGACTGTTTGAGAAGGGTACTGTGCACAGTGAGCACAAGGTCTTAATGCCTCCAAACTGTGTACTTCAGAATGGTAGCCAGCGGTATAGTTCATTACAAGAAAGTTTAAAGGGGGCAGAGGAGGTCAGATTGAAGAAATGACCCAGCAATGAAGAGACTTGAGTCCTTCCACCCAAACAGTGGCTAGCAACACATTGATTCACATAAATAATAAATCCAAGAAAGGTTTTAACCAGAGTTGAGGCTGTAGCTCAGTGATACAGTATTTGTTTAGCATACACAAGGCCCTAACTGGGCTTAATCCTCAGCCCCCCCCAGCCCCCCTCCACCCCCAAATTATAAAGCAAAGAACATGTCGGGGCTGGAGAGGTGACTCAGTAGTTGAGAGCTCTTGCAGAGGCCTGGGGTTCAGCTCATATGGGGCAGCTCACAACCACCTGTCACTCCAGCTCGTGTTCTCTAACTTCCACAGACACCTGCACTTAGTCCTGCATAAACACATAAGTAAAAACAAATCTTTTAATAACATGTCATGCTAGTGGCCTTGTGTTTAAAGAACAAGGGATCGGGGGTTGTTTATTTGAGACAGAGTCTCATGCTTTGCACAATGTGACCCGGTAGTCATTTACTATGTAGCCTAGGCCTGAAATGCTTTTTTTGGAGACAGGGTCTCACTGTGTATTTTTTTTTTTTTAAATTATTTATTTATTATATGTAAGTACACTGTAGCTGTCTTCAGACACCCCAGAAGAGGGAGTCAGATCTTGTTAAGGATGGTTGTGAGCCACCATGTGGTTGCTGGGATTTGAACTCTGCACCTTTGGAAGAGCAGTCGGGTGCTCTTACCCGCTGAGCCATCTCACCAGCCCTCACTGTGTATTTTTGACTGGCCTAGAACTCTGTGTAGACCAGGCTGGTATCAGATTCATGTGTGGTTGGCATCTCATGCTTCTAATACCAGCAGTCAGTAGTTAAGGCAGAAGGATTGCTGTGAGTTGGAGGCCAGCCTAGACTGGAGAGTGAGTTCTAGGACAGGCAGGGCTACACAGAGAAACCCTGCCTCACCCCATCCTTTCCATCCTGTCGGGAGGAGTGTCTGGGAAACTCTCTGATGAGTGCTGTTAGGACAACTGTGAGAAGGGAGAGAGCAAACACTGTTGGAGCAGTGGTATATCTTCTCCACGCACCAATACAGTTCGTTTCATGGAGTCATCTGAGAACAGTGCTTCACATGAATGGAATGGAGCACTCAGTGGCTGAAACAGGAGGATTGGCTGTTCTGGGCTGTATCACTCAGTGATAGAGAGCTTGCATAGCATAGTATGTCCAAGACCGATTTCCCCAGCACTGAAAAAGAAAACCAAAAGATACAGAAAGAACTTGGGGTGTTTCTGCCTGCTTGTTTGCTAGTACAGCCCACGCTGATGCACTCTGTTTATCTAGAGTCTCTCCTGTTGAGAGTGTTTTCTAGTTTTGTTCTAATTTTCTTTTTTTTCTTTTTTCTTTTCTTTTCTTTTCTTTTTTTTTTTTTCCGAGACAGGGTTTCTCTGTATAGCCCTGGCTGTCCTGGAACTCACTTTGTAGACCAGGCTGGCCTCGAACTCAGAAATCTGCCTACCTCTGCCTCCCGAGTGCTGGGACTAAAGGCGTGTGCCACCACGCCTGGCTTGTTCTAATTTTCTTAGCTGCTTAGAATTGAACTTGGGGCCTTCAATATAGAGGGGAAGTGCTTAACCACTGAACTAAACCCTGTCCCATTTCAAGCTTTGATTTGTGGTTTGTAGCTTTAATGATGTACCAGGACTAAATGTGTCATATATCTATAATTCTAGACTTGGGAGGCCAAGACAGGAGTATGGAGAATCAGTGCCTTCACAGACAACAACAAAATCAAAACACAAACAAAAGCATGATAGTTAAGGCCTTGGTCCTAGCTAGGTATCATCCTTCACTTGTATGGCACTGCGGTGGGAACGCGTCAGCTTGACGTTAGAATTTGTAAACTGGCCAGGCAGTGGTGGCGCACGCCTTTATTCCTAGCACTTTGGAGGCAGAGGCAGGTGGATTTCTGAGCTCGAGGCCAGCCTGGTCTACAGAGTGAGTTCCAGGACAGTCAGGGGTACCCAGAGAAACCCTGTCTCGACGCCCCCCCTGCCACCCAAAAAAAAAAAAACAAAACAAAAAAAAGAAGCAGCATTTGTAAACTGAGCTGGAGTGGTAAATGAGAAGCAGTGAAATCAGGAGCATGCTGGACACTGCAGACGCTTGTGAGCCCAGACTCTGGAGGCAGCTGCAGCGGCAGCGGATCTCTGAGTCTGAGGCTTTACTCTCTGCGCTAGAGTGAGTTTTGGGACAGGCAGGGCTACACAGAGAAACCTCGTCTTTTTTTTTTTTTTTTTTGGTTTTT
>NC_034595.1:92093844-92102466 GCF_900095145.1 Mus pahari
AGCCCTGGCTGACCTGGAACTCACTCTGTAGACCAGGCTGGCCTCGAACTCAGAAATCTGCCTGCCTCTGCCTCCCGAGTGCTGGGATTAAAGGCATGCACCACCACGCCCGGCCTGAAACCTTGTCTTTTTAGGAGCATATTCTTAGTTGTGGGTTCTTTAAAGAATTTATCATGACTGTTCATCTGTCTTAGGTGCTAGTATGGAATCCAGGGCCCTTTGCTTCGGTAAGTGCTTGTCTGTCTGTCTGTCTGCCTGCCTTCCTTCCTACTTTCCTCTCTTTTCTCTTTTCTTTTTTCTTTTTTTAAGTTTTTAGGTAACATGTAAAGTACTGGGATTTAATTTTGACATTTTCATATGTATGTATCATTTTACCTTCTCATAATTGCCCCTTGTCCAAATATTTATTTCTAAAATGTATTACATTTTTTGAGAGAGTGTGAATGTGGGATGCCATTGTACAGCCTTTGGGAGTTGGTTCTCTTCTTCCACCACGTGAGTCCTGTTGTTAGAACTCAGTTCTCAGGCTTGGTTGTCAGGTGACCCCACTGTGTTGTTGACATAAAAACTGGCCAGCACAGAGGGAAGTGAGTGTAACGCTGACCCTTAAGCCTCATTTGCAGCATTACCGACTGCAGTCATTCCTGCTTTGCCACCTGGGGAAGGAATATATTATGGGGTGATGCAGAACATTGAGGACAGTTGTAATGGCACTTTGTATGTATCTGGACATGATACCTTTGGCTTTGTTTTCGAGAGAGTCTCACTCTGTAGCCCCAGCTGGACTGGAATACGTTATGTATACAGAACTGGCCTTGAATTTGCAGCAGTCCTTGGTCCCAGGGATTTCAACATGAGCCACTGGGTGGACATGGTATCTTTTTGTTGGCTGTATTTTGTTTTGTTTGAAACAGGGTCTCTGTGTCGCCCTGACAGACCAGACAGAGACTCACTTACCTCTGTCTCCCAGGCACTGGGGTTAAAGCATGGCCAGACTCTATATCTTGAGGCTTTCTTGTTACCTTGGGGCAAAATTCTGACTGTGTGTGCATTTTAGTTTCTCCTGCTATTTATTGCCTTGCTCTCTGCTTCATTGGAAACCATAGCAATGAGAAAAGAGATGTGGGTTTTAATTAGGCAGCTGATCAGTGGGTAGAGTCTAACTCACGAGGCAGTGAGAAGCAGAAGCTGTCTATATGATAGCTGTTCTTGTAGGCCACCCTGCTCAAGTGTTCATGTAGCCTCAAGATGATGGCTCTCCTGCCTAAGGAGACAGAGGCTAGAAGAAGAACTCCATTAGCCGAGGATCCTACCACACTCGCAAGTAGAGAGGGATAGTTCAGACACATGGATGGCTCATAAGAACAGAGGCCAGAGGTCCAAAGAGATCCAAGAATGTCTGAGGAAATGAAATCTGTGGGAAAGGCCACTGTGGGTAAGCTCCTGGCACAGCATGGTAAGTACTGTCTGGTAATTTTATTTTTTGTTTGTTACAAGACTGCTTCTCAAGTAATTTAGGCTGGCTTTATACTTGCTGTGTATCGCCCAGACTGGCCTAGAACTCAAGCTCTCTTGCCACAGCTTCCATACTGCTGAGATTACAGGAGTCCATCTCCTCACCCTCTCAGCCCCCTAACCAAGCAGCAGAATCCACCAATTAGGTATCCTCTAGTTCAGTAATGCATTGAATTCTGACACTACCTGGAGGTAGTTTCAAATACTGAGGTTGAGGGTTCAGCACTGTCAGAGTGACCCCATTCCAGATGCCAGCAGAAAGTCTGGTGTCTCATGACTTCCTCTTTGGGTCATAGAACTTGCACCAACACTACCAATGTTCTTTGTACTAAACACCATATTTACTACCATATTATAAAAGATACTATGAGGTGCTGTACCATGGAGACCTGCAAACCCGATGTGATCCACATGGGCCTGACAGGAGGGTTGCTGGAGTTGCCTGACTGCCAGCCTAGTTAAAAACAGGGTCAGTAAGTGACCCTGCCTCAAAGGAGTGAGGCAGAGAAGGATGGAGGAGAAGCCTGCTCCGCTCCGTGTACACACACAGCCACACAGGCACACACATTCACACGCTGCAGGCTATGGACAAATGGGGATGCCTGCAGTGAACCTCCATGCCCCTCGGGCACACCTCAAGACGCTCTACATACACAGGAACCTGTAGTCTCCCCAGACCAAGAGTTCTTAGTGGGTTTCCGTGTGTTTTAGGCAGAGTATTATATGGCCCAGGCTGGCCTTAAACTCTCTATTGTAGGTAAGCATGGCTTTTGAATTCCTGATCCTCCTGCCTCAGCCTTCTGAGAACTAGGGTTACAGGTTTGTACACCATGCTTAGTGCCTTTTTGAGTTTGATTGATCAAATCATTGGCTATTGGTGATGAAGTTAGCAATTGGAGGGTTGGCCTGATAGTCTGACTTTTTAATCATGCCTTAATCTTTCCCGTGGTCAGTCCCAATCCTGAAGCTCCTAGGGCTGCCAGTTGTCAGTTAACTATTAGTACAGAAAGATTCTACTTTGGAAATTCTCCTGTTTTTAGAAGTTGTATGCCAAGAAACAGAAGAAAGGCCAATTATACATTTCACAATTTTTATCACACTCACACAGAAATCCTTAGCATTCAGCATTTCAAGGATGTACTCTACAACTAGTCATTATCATTAACTTCATCAGTAAGGACTTTATTCACAGCCGAGCATGGTAGTACATGCCACTAACCCCAGCACTGGTGAAGAAGAGACATGCAGATCAATGTAAATTTGTGGCCAGCCTTAGCTACATATTACGTTCCTGGCTCAAAAAACAAAACACTGGGCCTGGAGAGGTGGCTCAGCAGTTAAGAGCACTGGCTACTCTTGCAGAGGACCTGGGTTTTGTTCCCAGAACTCACATGGGGGCTCACTGCCATTTGTAACTCCAGTCCCAGGGGATCTGTTACTCTCTTCTCATCTCCACACGCACCAAGTACACACATGGCACACATAGTTACATGCAGGCAAAACACTTGTGCACGTAAAAAAAACAACAAAATGGCCTTAAAATAGAGACCTGGGAGCACACTCAGCTGATGGAGTGCTTGCTACAAGAAGGCAGAATATCGATATTGATAAGTAACTGTTAGTGTCTTGGAGAGAGAGGTTTTACAATGGTGATATCCATTGGAGATTAGCAAAGGTTAAAGGTTCATCGATATTCAGTGCTTGCAAAGCTGAAGTTCCTTGTGGAAGGAGTGCTTGAGATGTCTGCAGGCCACTGATGGCCACCTAGTGTCAGTTTACGTTATGTATGTATTGAAAGAGGTAGTTGAGGCCAGCTGAGCTACCATAGTGTGTTTTAGGCAAGGGCAACCAAAGCCATGGGCCCTGTTATAGCCACCTCAGTTTTGCAGGTTTTTATTATTGCAAAGAAGGTACATGAAGCCACCTCTGCATGTGTGCTATGTGTGTGACTGTTTTCAGTGGAAAGATACCTGGAAATTACCCTGCTCAGTCAAGCCACCCCCACCCCCCAGTTTACATACTTAAGGAAACTATTGCTAAATGCAGCAGTTCTAAAGTTTTTCTGTCCTTTGTGCTCCTGTTGCCTGTGCAGTAGCAGAAATCACTTGAATGGGGGTTCACAGATGCAGCTCTAGGAACTGTTAGGAGAGAGCATTTCACTGCAGAACTGTCGTATAGAGCACAGTAAATTAAGAGTTTGTAAGGCTGGGCCTTGATGGACACAGGTCTGCCTCGGACAAGGAAGCTGCTCCCCTTAAATGCACCAAGAAGCAGGCGCCAGCATGGGCGCTTGGGGGCTGGGGTGTGTTCCTCTTCTCCAGTGGCATTAAACTAATATGTGAGAATCTGATAGTAAAATACCAAGCTCTGTGGAGTTAATTTATGAAACTCTGTAATTTGACTGTAGGAAAGTTTCATTGATATAATCAGTTGGAATTTATTAGATAAAAGTAAAATACAATGTTAGTTAAAATTTGTTAACAATCTAGGCCTGAATAATGTGGTGAGAGAGCTGGACATAGTTGCACAGGCAATCAGGAAGCTGAGGCAAGGGGGTTACAAGTTCAAGGCTAGCCTGGAGTAGATAGAGACCAAGCCTGAAAAAGAAAAAAAGGAAAAAAGACACTGTTTCTAACTCTTTCCTTTTGATTTGTACTGTTTTTTTTTTTTCAACCAAAGCCTTGTGTTTCAAGTTATAGTTATGTCAGGTTATTCTAAGCAGAATTATCTTACACTTTGTATATTTGCACCATGTTTTCTTAGATACAGAAATTCAGGGCCAGTGATGGCAACTTGGGTAAAGGTGTCTGCTACCTGAGCCTGGCATCCTGAGCTCAGCCTTCATGGAGGTAGACGGGTGCTTGTCCTCCGACCGCCCACGTGCACTGCCACCATCAATAGTAGATTTAACTAAAACCAAATTCAAATTTGGCTCTCAGGTGTGGGGGGAACAAGCCCTCTGGAGGCTAAGTCCAGAGGGTCATGGGTTCAAGACTGACTTTGGCTATATGAGACCTTGTGGGGAGAACCAGTGCCCCAGTTTTGTCTGAAGATGTGACTTACTTAGTGGTGCTTTCATAGCATGTCCCAGGTCCCCAATTTAACCCCCTGCACGGTATAAGGGAGGAATATAGGTCTCAAAAAAAAAAAAAACAGAACTGTAAGCATATAGTTTAATTGTGATTGTGTACAAAGCACAGAAAGTTGAGTCTAGAACTTAGTATCATCACTGTTATAACCTGTGACCTTTTCTTAGCCAAACTATACTTAGTGGTAGCAAACCCTTTGACTGCTACATACAGACAAGGAGAGTGGGTGGCCGTGAGGCTAGCCTGTTTCCACAGCCCCTTGTAAGTCCTAAGGTGCTTGTGTTGAGTATTGACCATCGTAAAGAATGGTGTGATTTGGGACTAGAGAGACAGCTCTGTGTTTAAGAGCAGTGGCTGCTCTTCCAGAGGACCCAGGATCTGTTCTTAACACTCACATGGCAGCTCAGGCAGTCTGTAACTCCAGTTCCAAGGGATCTAACTCTCTCTTCTGACCTCCAGACGCATCAGGCCCACACATGGGACACTAGGCACACAGGCGGTACATAGACATACCTTGTAGAGAAAATATCCACTCACATAACACATATGTGTTTCTAAAAGTATGATTTGCCCTTGTGCCACTCTGCTTGACACTGTAGCATGTTGGAGTCTGGGGCAAGAGGATCACAAGTTGGAGGGTAGTCTGAGCTGCATAGAGAGTTCTAGGCCTCTCCAAACAAACAAAAGAGAATGCTGATGGGTAACATGCGGGCATACTGTAGTTCCTGTTTTATTAAAGGGAATCCTCATTGGGTAACAGACATGTTAACCACTGAAAACAATCCTCCCGCTGACATCTGTTACTGAATATGGGATGCTTTACAGAGCCACCCGGTGGTATCTGTATCAGAGGGACCCAGTTTGCTAATTCTAACTGTACAGCAGCAGTGTTAAGGCCAAAACATTCTACTCCTAGACCTTTTTTCTTTGGTTAAATCATTGACTGCCAGGAGAGGAGTCTCCCAATTATGAGCTTCTGTTACTATAGATAAGATATTTTAATATCATGCACGTGTTCAAAACATCTGTTTGAGTGCCAAGTGGATTTTACCCTTTTCTCTAGTGCAGGTTTTCTAACTGGCAGATTACCAGTTTAAAAAATAGTAGTTTAAAACCCTGCCACCCCCACCTTCCCTTTCCTGCTCTGAAATCCTACCTGGTCAGCAGAGTGGGGTCCAGCCCATCCCTCCAGTGTCTAACCGCAGCAGGCAGGTGGGCTCCTCCTCTCCAGCCAGCGCTACTCAAGCTTGATGTCACACATAGTTTATCACACACTGCCTGTGCTGTTGCTTCCTTGTATATTCCTGGGCTTTGGTTTGTTTTCTGAGACAGGGTTTCTCTGTCTGTCCTGGAACTCACTCTGTAGACCAGGCTGGCCTAGAACCCACAGATATCTGCCTGCCTCCTTAGTGCTGAGATTAAAAGCATGAGCCACCATCACCTGACTGTGTTATTAGCTCTTAGTTGGAACATTCTCTTTTTGTACCTTCTGTGAGATCCAAACATAGTATTCTAATAATTGCAACAATTTAATCTGTGTGTGTGTTTCAGTATATGCCCACCACAGTGGATGTCAGAGGGCAACTTTTGAGAGTTGGCTTTCGCCTTCCACTATGGCACCCAGAGGTGAAATTCAAGTTGTCTGGTGTGTATGGCAAACTCCTTTACCATCTCACTGGCCCTGGACACAGTGGTTTAGGCCATGTACATGTTACATTGATACTTGTTGACTGCATAAAATAGAGTAAAATTATTTTCTTCTATAAGTTTTCCAGTTTCTGTAACTTTGCACTTGACTTGGTACAAAGATGATGGTGATGATGATAATGATGATGATGGTGGCGGTGGCAGCAGTGTATTCTTAAGGCTTAGTACAATCTGTTATGATTGTGTATAGATCTCTTGTCCAGCAGTGTTTGTATTTTCAGGAGCTGTGTTGTCTTTAGCTCAGACTGGCACCTCTGAGGTGGGAACTTCCTGAGCTTACAACAGCATCTGTGTGATTATGATGAAAATCTTTCGAAATTCTGAAGAGCAAGCTAGATTCTGTCCTAAATCTTCACCAACTTTTATTTAAGCAAATCAACTGAATTTCAGTTTTGTTCCTGTCTATATGTGCGTATGCTCTTTGTGCATGTGTGGAGACAGGAGAGAAACTTGTGGGAACTGGTTTTCCCTGCTGCCATGTGGGTTCAGGGGACCGGGCTGAGGTGATCAGGTTTGGGGTCAAGTGTCTTCTGTCCTCTAATCCATTCCACTTTCCCTGCAACTGCGTTTGAGAGTCTCTCACTGAAGCTGGATCGTAGTGATGCAGCTGATGTAGCTAGCCAGTGACCTCCTGGCAAAACAAAACCTTGGCATTCTCAAACAGACAAGCAAACACCCCACTCTCTCTGCTCCCCTCTTTAAAAACAAACAAACAAAACCCCCAAAACTGCCAGGCGGTGGTGGTGCACACCTTTAATCCCAGCACTCAGGAGGCAGAGGCAGAGGCAGGCGGATTTCTGAGTTTGAGGCCAGCCTGGTCTACAAAGTGAGTTCCAGGACAGTCAGGGCTACACAGAGAAACCCTGTCTCAAAAAGCCAAAACAAAAAAACAAAAAAAACAAAAAAACCAAAACCCAAAAACTTCAGAACTCAAAGAGACATAAAAGCTTTTAGTTTTGGCCAGCAGACTGCTGGACACTGAGTGACATTCCAGTGTACCTGCTGTATTTTGATCCAGTTTCTGCTATGAGGTGAGGCCAGCATATAGATGCTCTGAGGACGTGTCTGACCTGGTGCTCAACAGGATGCCCCATTAAAAGCAAAGAGGCCCAGCTAAATTCTGCTTCTATTGACTTGACTTCCAATTGTGAGTTTTCCCAAAAGACCCATCACTTTGGGGAATGAAGAGGTCTGACACAGGTGAGGATGAGAACTTGTCTTTCTAAACAGCTCATGAAAACCTCGTTTCTGGAGTTAATGTGGTTATGTGGGAAATGCTTTAAGCCAACAGAAAACAAAATGAAAACCAAAACAAAACCCCAAAACTTGAGAGCATCAAAATGCATCCGTGTCCTCAGGAGCTCTGAGCACCTGATTGTGGAAGAGAGAAGGAAGCTGTGTGGATTGGTGCAGCACATACAGTTGCCAAGGGAAGGACCTGCCACCCCTGTGTCCAGGGCTGAGCCAGCGAGTGTGCCCTTGGAAGCATGGGGCTGATGTTTCTGTAGATCACGAGACAGTGAAGCTCCTTAAAGCTTACCTACAGCTGTGTGGGAACCACTGCTCAGATTGCTGACTGTGCTGTCAGAAGGCCTTGAAGGAGGTAGACGGTTTATTGAAGCAGATGATGCTCTCTGTGTGGGAAATAGTGATGAGAATGTCCTCCACAGCCTCCTCCAGTTCAGTCCTTCTGAAGCTGCCTGGGCTCATTGGTCAGTACTGTGCGGCTGACTGGCTGACTGTGTTGGAATTAGATGCAAACAGTGGCCTACTCAACAGGTCTTTTTCTTGGATTTTTTTCTTAAGTGAGTTTGCAGAGTGAGGTTAATGTTAACCCAGGAAATGAGAGGAGTCAGTCTTATGTGTTTGCAGAAATGAAAACAGAAGTATAACTGTAGGAGAGCCAGAGGCCTGAGAGGAGGGAAGTAGTAGGGGAAGATGGAGGAATATGCGCAAAAGACATCAGGTACCTGCAAAGCAGGATATATCCAAGGCAGGGCTTCCATCCACAGGGAGGAAGGAGGGAAAGCAAGCCAAGCCAGGCATGGTGGCTCATAATTTATAATCCTAACACTTGGAAAGCTGAGGCAGGAGGATCAGTGTGAGTTTAAAGACAGTCTGGGCTACAGGATATCAAAAAACCCAACCCACCCAGCCCCACCCAACCCAACCCAACCAACCAGTAAGGGCCAGAGAGATGGCTCAGAAGTTAAGAATAAATATTACTTGCCAGGCGTGGTGGCGCACGCCTTTAATCCCAGCACTCGGGAGGCAGAGGCAGGCGGATTTCTGAGTTCGAGGCCAGCCTGGT
>NC_034595.1:92103536-92127907 GCF_900095145.1 Mus pahari
ACCACATGGTGGCTCACAACCATCCGTAACAAAAATCTGATACCCTCTTCTGGAGTGTCTGAAGACAGCTACAATGTACACACATATAATAAATAAATACATCTTTAAAAAAAAAAACAACAAAAATCCCAGCTAAGCCTAATGTTGTTTAC
Source organism: Mus pahari (assembly GCF_900095145.1). Taxonomy (NCBI): domain Eukaryota; kingdom Metazoa; phylum Chordata; class Mammalia; order Rodentia; family Muridae; genus Mus; species Mus pahari. The sequence continues at coordinate 92,103,689 of NC_034595.1, forward strand.
ACTTGTGTTTGAAGAACTTGAGTTGGGCATGGTGCCCTTGGGAGGCAGAGGCAGGTAGATCTCCAAGGCCAGCCTGGTCAACAGCTACATAATGAGTTTTGGGCCAGCCAAGGCTGTTTCACAGAGAAACCCTATCTCCAAAAGCCACTCCCCGTAAAAAACAAAGACTATTAAACAAAACAACAACAATAACAAAACAAAGCTACATTCCCTGTGGAGAGTCTAGCTCTGTGTTTGCCTCTTCAAAGTCTGCCAGAGCTTTGCAGCCAAGTCTTCTTGGAGTGGTCCCCAGCCAGTGTGATATAGGAGCTTCGTCTTGTCCATCCTTCCATCCTTCACCTGATCTAACTGCCTGTCTCAGGAAGCTCTGTGAGAGAGGCCTGTCAGCTTGGCACCCGGATCTTCTGTCCTCTTCCTTACATCCCTTAGAAAATTTACTCCCCACTGAACCTTTGTAGTCCTAATTCTGCTCAGCACCTTCTCCTTTCAGAGTCAAACTGGAACATAATTCTCTTTTTGAGCAGTTTCACTGAGTAGCCTGGCTGGCCTTGAACTCACAGAGATCCTCCTGCCTCTTTACCTCTCAAGTGTTGGGACTAAAGGTGTGCCCCACCATACCTGTTCTTATATAAATGACAGTTCTCAGTTTTACTGTTTTTACCTTAGGCTTTGCACATGCAAATGATTTATTTGCCTTTGTGTATGAGACAGAATTTTCTTTCTAGAGATTTCTGGAACTAGAGTTTCGCATAGAGGGAATTTTAAATAATCTATAGTATCTCCATTAGAAATAACTATTGACAAGAACATACTCTGACTAACTCTTGTGAGGTCCATGAGTACACAGCCCATGGCTTTTCCACAGACTGTCGCTAGTTCCCAATTAGGAAACAGACCTTTACCAGCACTTTGGAACTTTGTATATTAATCACTGTCCTCACTTACGGTGGCATGAATTAGCTTTGCTCTGACATAAATTGTCATGCAGAATGTACTCTGCCCTTTCTGCTGAGTATTTCTTCTGAGAGATGTGGGGCATGTGCCTGTCATTCCTGACTTCATGGGTTTCCATTACGAATGACAGTTCATATCATTGGTTCTGTTGTTAGGCATTTGGGTATATTTGTTTGTTTTTATTGCCTAGGTTTATCATGTTTTCTATTGTCCATATTGTTTTATGGTTAACAGTTTAGTCAGCTAAGCCTGTTCTTAGAAAAGTTATTATTTTCTTTCTTTTTTTTTTTTAAAGATTTATTTATTTATTATATGTAAGTACACTGTAGCTGTNTTCAGACACTCCAGAAGAGGGTGTCAGATCTTGTTACNGATGGTTNTGAGCCACCATGTGGTTGCTGGGATTTGAACTCCGGACCTTCGGAAGAGCAGTNGGGTGCTCTTACCNACTGAGCCATCTCACCAGCCCCCAAGCTTCTGGTTTTTAACTCATATCTTCCTTCCAGCATTCTTCTATTCTTTTCTAGGGCCCAGAATTAGTTTTTCCTTGTCAGTGGGAGGTATTCCCTGCACCACTGACAGATATTAGTCAGATCTCTGAGTTAAAGAATTATGAAAGAGGGGCTGGAGAGATAGCTCAGCAGTTAAGAACACTGACTTCCAAAGGTCCTGAATTCAAATCCCAGCGACCACATGGTGGCTCACAACCACCCGTAATGAAATCTGATGCCCTTTTCTGGTGTGTCTGAAGTCAGCTACAGTGTACTTAAGATAATCTTAAAAAAAAAAAAAAAAAGAATTATGAAAGAACAGGTTTTCCAGGTTGTCTTTGCTTGCTTGAGACGGTTCCATTGTGTGTCATCTTGGTTGGCCTAGAACTCACTATGTAGACTCTAGGCTAGTCTAAAAGACACAGAGATCCACCTGCCTCTGCTTCCCTTGTGCTAGAATTAAAGAATTAGAGGTCTGTGCTACCATGTCTACTTGGTGGCATTTGTGTTTTTTATTTTTAATGTGTTTTAGTGTTTACCTACTACACATGTGCAGTTCCCATAGAGGCCAGAAGATGGTGCTAGGTCCCCTGGAAATCTAGTTCAGCTATTGTGAGTGACTGGTGCTGGGAACCAAGCCTGGGCTCTTTAGAAGAGCAAGTGGTCTTAACTGCTGAGCCTTCTTTCTCACCCCAATCTTCCTGTTCGAAGGTTATACTGGGACTTGTGTGCCATTCTAGGGGGAGGGAGGCTGTGCTGGGCTTGGCATTGGAACTCTACCTATCAGATTAATATGGCTCCGACTAGTTACAGGGAAGTGCTGGAGCAGCTTCATGCTGTGGGAAGGAGACCGTGAACAGCTCAGGTGCTCAGTTGCTCCTGTGCTTCTGAGAGTTGTACACTGATGTTTACTTCTTACCCACTAGAGCTTCAAGTGTGTGTCATGGCCAGCTCCTCGGACAGTGAAGATGACAGTTTCATGGCCGTGGACCAAGAAGAAACTGCAGTGGAAGGGACAATGGAGCAAGATGAGGACCCCCACCCAGTGTTGGAGGTTGAGGAGACAAGACATAATAGGTCCATGTCTGAGCTGCCGGAAGAGGTTTTGGAGTATATTCTGTCCTTCCTTTCACCATACCAGGAACACAAGACTGCAGCTCTGGTCTGCAAACAGTGGTATCGGCTTATCAAAGGTACACTTGTTTTAAAGAGGGGTGTGTGTGTGTGTGTGTCCATCTGCCTGTCTGTCTGTCTCCATGGGTGTGTATGTTACATGTGTGCAGGTGCCTATGGAGGCCAGTAGAAGGTATCAGGTTCACTGGACCTTGAGTTACAGGATCTGTGAGCCACCTGTGGGCACTGGGCTTGAACTCAGTCTTCTGGAAGAACAGCAAGAGCTCTTAGCCACAGAGGCCTGGCTATCTCCATTTTTATTGAGCAATTTAATTTTAGACTTCTCCCTTCTTTCTTTTCTTAAAGACATTGTGTTTATAAAATTTGAATTTAGTATTAGATAAATTAACACATTTTTCTTCCTGTCTTGGTTAAGTTTATGAACAGATATATACTAATTTAGTATTTCATGTATATGAGTGTTTGTCTGCACATATATCCATGCTCCATGTACAATGCCTGGTGCATGTGGAGGTCAGAAGAGAGCATTAGATCTCTAGAATTGGAGTTACAGCGACAGTTGTAGGCCTGGAATGTGTGTCTGTTCTCTGTGTCTGTATATATGAGTGTGTTATATGTACCTGTGTGTCTGGGTATATGTTTATGTGTTGTATGTACTTGTGTGTCTGTGTATGTGTTGTATGTACCTGTGTGTCTCTGTGTGTTGGGAACAAAATAAAGGGGAGACCCTGGCGAAGAGGGGGAAGGAAAAGGGGCCTAACGTCCGGCCAGAGTTCCTGTGCTCTGGGCAGGTGCACACTTTTCCACATGGCCCTGGGTGAGCATGCCTGATGCATGCAGCGGGGTGGAAAGGGGCAGCCCCGGACTTGGGACCCCGAGGCGACATCCTGTAGCCCCAGGGTTGCAGGAGAGAGGGAAGAGGGAAGGAGTTCCCAACACTGACCAGAGTGCGCAGCGGGTCTTAATGGAGCAGAGACTATGGTTTAAGAGTTTTATTATAGAAATGAAAGGGGAAAGAGAGAAGGGGGAGAGAGAGAGAGAGAGAGAGACAGACAGACAGACAGACAGACAGACACTAGAGAAAAAGTAAGAGGAAGAGAGGAGAGGAGAAGACAAAGAGGGGAGAGAGAGGTAAGAGGGAGGCAACAGAGCTGGAAGTAAGAGAGAGAGGTGGGGCTGGACAGCCCCTTTTATGGTCTTCACTGTTGCTAGGTAACTGGGGAGGAGTTTAGTTTGAAGGTCAGAAGCTTAGGCCATTGCTTACATGACTACTGACCATGCTTCTCTTGTGTGGGCTGTGGAAGGTGGTACCTTAGGCAGGGGCCAAAATTCCAGGAGCCTGAGAGAACGCCTACCGTGTCATGTAGGTGAATTATGACCATCGGGGTTCAGACCTCAGCTCGACTGGATACCAGCCTGCAATTCCCCACATGTGTGTATGTATATGTTGTATGTACCTGTGTGTCTGCATATATGTGTATGTGTTGCATGTACTTGTGTGTCTGTGTATATGTGTATGTGTTGTATATACTTGTGTGTCTGTGTGTATGTATGTGTATTGTATGTACCTGTGTGTCTTTGTGTATGTATGTGTGTTGTATGTACTTGTGTGTCTGTGTATATGTGTGTGTTGTATGTACTTGTGTCTGTGTATGTGTTGTATGTACTTGTGTGTCTGTGTATATGTGTGTGTTATATGTACTTATGTGTATATGTGTGTGTTGTTTGTACTTGTGTGTCTGTGTATATATGTGTGTGTGTTGTATGTACTTGTGTGTCTGTATATATGTGTGTATTGTATGTGCCTGTGTCTATGTATATATGTGTGTGTTGTATGTACTTGTGTGTCTGTGTATATATGTATGTTGTATGTACTTGTGTGTATGTGTGTATGTGTGTGGTATGTACTTGTGTGTATGTGTGTGTATTGTATGTACCTGTGTGTCTGTGTGTATATGTGTGTGTTGTATGTACTTGTGCGTATGTGTGTACGTGTGTGTGTTGTATGTACTTGTGTGTATGTGTGTGTGTTGTATGTACCTGTTAGTGTGGGCACCAGAGGCTGACTTGCAGTGTCTTCCTCATCTGCTCATGACCTTCATTTTTTTTTTTTTAAGATTTCTTTATTATTATCTGTAAGTACACTATAGCTGACTTCAGAAGCACCAGAAGATGGTGTCAGATCTCATTACAGATGGTTGTGAGCCACCATGTGGTTGCAGGGATTTGAACTCAGGACCTTTAGAAGAGCAGCCAATGCTCTTACCCGCTGAGCCATCTCTCCAGCCCGACCTTCATTTTTTCAAAATAATTTTTTCTGAAGCAGAAGTGGGGATAATGGAGATATTTTAATATATTCTTAAACATAAAGGAAAGAGAGAGAGGTGTGTTGGAGAAATAGCTTTACATAGTTCATGGTTTTAATTCCAGCCCTCCAGAGGCAGAGGTAGACAGATCTGTGAGTTCAAGGCTAATCTGGTCTACAGAGTGAGTTCTAAGACAGCCAGGACTATACAGAGAAACCCTGTCTTGGAAAGAAAGAAAGGAAGGAAGGAAGGAAGAAAGAGAAAGAAAATAAAAGCAAAAGCAAATGAAGTATGACTTTAGTGAAATTATTCATTAGGATGAATATTTTAGAAAAAGTAGATTGTTCTAGAAGCTTGATTAAAAAAGCCAAAAAAAAAAAACCCACACAAAAAAAATCCCACAGTTTCTTTATATAACTTTGGCTGTCCTGGAACTTGCTTTGTAGACCATGTTGGTCTCAAACTCAAAGATCCATTTGCCTCTGTCTCTGGGATTAAAAACATGCAACTACCATGTCTAATGAATATTTACTTTTTAAAATCCGCTGTGTATGCACATGTGCTTTGTATATAGCCTGGGCTGGACTTGAACTCATGATTTTACATGCCAGTTCTCTGAGTGCAGGCATTGTAGCCTAGCATAATGCTCTATTTTTAGAGAGCTTTTAGGTTCACCACCAATAGTGGTAAGTATGACATTTGCCATCTACCTGTGCCCTGCACAGAAACAGCCTCCTTCCTTGCCAGCACTGCCCAATGAAGTGGTGCCTTGTTGCAGCTGGTGAACCTGTATTGGCATATCATTACCACCAAGAGAGCATCTGTTATATTAGGGTTCAGTCTCGGTGGTGTCCATACTACAGATGTACACAGTGTATACTGATATGTATTAACATTGGAGTAAAGCTCTTCACCTATGTTTATCTATCTTTTTATGAGACAGGGTCTCAACATGCTTGCCTGGCTGGCCAGAACTCACACTGTTCCACCTGCCTCTGCCCTCCTAAATGCGGGGATTAAACGTGGGGACCACAGTTCTGGAAAGCTCTTAACTTAAACAAGATGTTTATTAATAATATGTTTATATATGTGTGCCTTCAGTGTATGTATATGTACTACATACATGAAGGTGCCTGTGGAGGCCTGGAGACAACATTGATCCTCTGGAACTGGAATTACAGATGGTTTTAAGCCACCCAACAGAAACAGAACCTGGGTCCTCTGTAAGGCAGCAAGTGCCCTTAACTGCTGCACTGAGCCTCCATCCCCTAAGCTCCAAACACTCACTTTTTATTTGTTTGGTGTGTGTATGTTTGTGTTCTGCCTGCATGTATGTCTATGTACCACATGTGTGCCTGATGTCTACTGAAGCCAGAGCATATATTGGATTCTGTGGAGCTGAAGTTACAGGCTCTGTGTAGGTGCTAGGAAGTGAAACTGGATCCTCTGGAAGAGTAGCCAGTGCTCTAACCATTGAACCATCACTCCAGCCCACCCAAGTGCTTAACTTTTAAGAGTCAGTTCTTGGACATATATTCAACATCTCACAATCTATTATGTAATAATCTACTTTCATGAACTCGCTTAACTGGAGAATTCCATGATCTAACGGCAGCTGCTGTTATGCTGTAGACACTGCTTCATCATATTCCTTCAGAGATAAGTTACTTCTCACTCTGCTTTGCAGTAAATGCTACCAGTTGTCTTCATTGCCTCATGGTAGCCACGGGGACAAGGATTATCACCTGATCTGAGTCAGTAACCTCACACACACCTCTCAACTTCCTCTGGCTTGATAAAGTGCAGTCCTTCCTTCCTTCCTTCCTTCCTTCCTTCCTTCCTTCCTTCCTTCCTTCCTTCCTTCCTTCCTTCCTTTTTAAAGATTTATTTATTTATTTTATGTATGAGTACATTATAGCTGTCCTCAGACACTCCAGAAGAGGGCATTGGATCCCATTACAGATGGTTGTGAGCCACCATGTGGTTGCTGGGAATTGAACTCAGGACCTCTGGAAAAGCATCCGGTGCTCTCAACCGCTGAGCCATCTCTCCAGCCCAAAATGCAGTTCTTTCAATTTTAACATTCCTTGATTCTGTTTCCTTTCTTTGAACAGAAATGAGAAATTTGGACTTCCTGCAAAATATACAAGTGAGAAAGCAGTTAAAAGATACAATTTTAATAATTTTTCCCTTTGAAGTTAGTATCTAAGCTGAGGGCTTTGGTTTTTCTCATCTTTAGGTGTGGCCCACCAGTGTTACCATGGTTTCATGAAGGCTGTCCAGGAAGGAAACATTCAGTGGGAGAGCCGGACTTACCCATATCCTGGAACCCCCATCACTCAGCGCTTCTCCCACAGTGAGTATCCACATTGGGAAACCAAGTTCCACACTGCATGTGCTGTGTCTCTAGAACTTTCTTGGAGGCATGCGTTTTGTCTGGCTTCTAAATGAAGAGACTGTGAAATGAGGGTTTCTAGCAGGGTTAGGAGGAAGTGAGTGTAGGTGCGTGGTGAGGACTGATACAGAACAGCAATAGGGTGCTTACCCAGGAGGCCCAGGCTCAGCCCCTGACACCCAGCAGATAAGGTACTAGGGCTGTTAATCTCATATTGTGCTTTTTTATTTGACTCTACTCCTGCTTCAGGCTCCTGAAGGTGATGGTTTTGGGCATGTGCCACCATACCAGCTAGAGATGAACTTTGGTCGGAAGGCGCATGCATTGGTTACTCACGCCATCAAAAAGCAACTTTAAAATTTAGCAGCTTAGCTGGGCGTGGTGGCGCACGCCTTTAATCCCAGCACTCTGGAGGCAGAGGCAGGCAGATTTCTGAGTTCGAGGCCAGCCTGGTCTAAAGAGTGAGTTCCAGGACAGCCAGGGCTACACAGAGAAACCCTGTCTTGAAAAACCAAAAAGTAAAAATAAATAAAACTTCGCAGTTTAAACAGTATTTCTTACCTGTTCTTGAAGGTGTGGGCTTTAGAGATGGCCGTGATTTCTGGTGTAGAAATGTCTCCTAGAATTGCTACCTCCGTCATCCAGAGGCCTAAGGTTTTATTCATGGACTTCTTGATAGAACCAGTCACACTGTCAGCTGCTTACTGTAGAGCTGAGACGGTGTCTGAGGTAGAAGCCAGGGTAGTCTTCATAATCTTCGAAGTGAGTGCATTTCTTCCTTTCCGTTCTCTTGGTCACACAGAGATTGCCAGGAGTTGTAATCACTGCAGGCGAGGCTCCTTCAGTGCCACCTACCCCAGGTCTCTTGCTATACTAATCTGGAGATGGTCAGAAGTAGTATGACTTGTTTATTGCATTGGGGTTGGATGAAAGTAGACCAAGGAGACAAATGAAGTGTCCCACGCAGCTCCTGGGGAGCTACCCGTTCACTTGTGCTGCTCAGGAGGGGACACCTGCGAGTCTCCTATGGGACTTGGTGAAATCAGATCTGAATGTGTGACAGTGAAGGACACTGGGCTTACAAGAGCAGTTGAGGGCTGGCGAGGTGGCTCAGCAGGTGGAGGGACTTGCTGTCATGCTGCTGTCACCTGAGTTCCATCTCTAGGACTCACATGGAGGAGGAAAACCAACTCCTGCTGGTTGTCTGTTAACTGTGAGTTGTCCTCTGACCTCCACTCATTGTGGCTTATAGCTCCTCCCCCTAATGGGAAAAAGAGAATAATGGAGTGGAACTGCCTTGCCCCATGTTGAAACACCAACAGTTTACCCCCGTGCTGCTGAGCTGGTAGAGCCATTGCCAGCTCAGTGCAAGAGGAATCTGCCATGGGGGTGGGGCTGGGGTGGGACAGGAGGCCTTCGAGACCAGCTGGGCTGTCTAGCAAAACCCTGTCTCCGAAACAAAAAGTGTGTACCAACCGGGCATGGTGGCATACGCCTTTAATCCCAGCACTCAGGAGGCAGAGGCAGGCAGGTTTCTGAGTTCGAGGCCAGCCTGGTCTACAAAGTGAGTTCCAGGACAGCCAGGGCTATACAGAGAAACCTTGTCTCGAAAAACCAAATATCTAGATAGATAGATAGATCGATAGATAAGATGGCTCAGTGGTTAAGAGCACTGACTGCTCTTCCAGAGGTCCTGAGTTCAATTCCCAGCAACCACATTGTGCCTCACAACCATCTGTAATGGAATCAGATGCCCTCTTCTGGTGTGTCTGAAGACAACAACAGTGTACTCACATACATTAAATAAATAAATAAATTATTAAAAATAAAATAAAAAATAAGAATTCAAGGGCTGGTGAGATGGCTCAACAGGTAAGGGTGCTTGTAGCCAAGGCTGACCGCCTAAGTTTGATCACCAGAACCCTCATGGTAGATGGAGAGAATTGTCTTCTCACCTCCCCACATGCACCTTGGCATGTACATTCCTACACACGTGCACAGGATGGATGGATGGATGGATGGATGGATGGGTGGATGGGTGGATGGGTGGATGGGAAGAAGGAAGGAAGGATGGATGAAATTTGTTATTGTTAGTTTTGGAGACAGGGATTCTCTGGGTAGCCCTGGCTATCCTGGGACTTGCTTTGTAGACCAGGCTGGCTTCAAACTCTGAGTTCTGCCTGCCTCTACCTCCCAAGTGCTAGAATTAAAGGTGTGTGTGCCACCACTGCCTAGCTAATAAATGTAATTTTAAAATTAAAAGAAAACTAAAGGATTTAATTTCCCCTTGATTCCTTCCTTTCTCTATTCTGTGTCTATTTTTGATCCATCAGTTTTCTTTCTTATCCCTACTTCATGTTGGTTCAAGATGTGCATTTTTAATTCTTCACTTATGTTACCATGGAGATACTGGATGTTCGTACTCATTTAGCTAAAAGTGGAGCACAGCCCCCACCCTCAACCGTTTCCCTTCCTTAATTTAGTGAATGTCTCCATCATCTTAAATATACGGTCTCTCAGTATTGGATTCATTCTCAATTCTTTCCCTCAAGATACAAAGCTGGATGTGTTAGTATATCTTTGTACTTTGTAGAGCGAGGAGGATCAGGAGTTCAAGGACAGCCCTGGCTTCTTAGTGAGTTTGAGGTCAGCCTGGGCTACCTGAGATTCTGTGTCAAACAAAACAACAAGGCAGTTTCTGTTGTGCCTCAGAGCTTTCCTGTTTCCCTTTCTCAATCGTTGCACCTCAGCTACATCTCAGTACATCCCTCTCTTCCCCCTTGTGGTGCAAAAGTATGAATGGGGTCCTGCCCCTCTCCTTCTGAGAGTCCTCTTTCGTCTCTCCACCTCAAGCTGCATTGAACTAAAGCTAGACCCTACTTCCTACAACAACAGAAAAAGCCACATTGGCACACTGCCCTGACCTCGTCGCTGTGGAGACTACTTTCCCTCTGCTCTTCTCTGAACACAGGCACCTCCCTCACAGCCTCCCTCAAGAAGCTTTGTCAGGCCGGGGTGTGGTGGCGCATGCCTTTAATCCCAGCACTCGGGAGGCAGAGTTCGAGGCCAGCCTGGTCTACAAAGTGAGTTCCAGGACAGCCAGGCTATACAGAGAAACCCTGTCTCAAAAAAAAAAAAAAAAAAAAAATAGCTTTGTCAGCCAACGGCAAAGATCTGGGAATCAAGTTCCTTGGGCTTCTTACCCAGTTACTTTATTTGTAAGATGTATGTGGCAAATTGTTTATGAAGTATGGTTGAGAAAGCATCATAATGTCTCCTCCAGTGCTTGTCCCTTTAGGACAGGTCCTACATGGTAGATATCCTTGTACTTAGCACCTAGTTGTAGTCCATGGCTAGTTCTAGAGTGACTGTGCCTTTCCAATGAGAAATCACTCCACAGACTTGGAGATTAATAAAGGAACAAGCTCCTTAATGAATGTTGGGCTGTGGCTAATGCTCCAAGGGGAGCCAGCCTCAAACAGAAGCTCATATGCATCTTACTTAGTCTTAGCATTTCACATACTCTGTCATCCTTACATCTCTCTCTGGTTCCAACCCCTCTCCCCCAACCCCACTCACACTTTGAACAATTTAGACAGAGTCAGAAGACTGCAAGTCTAGCCACTTAGGCAGATGGGACGTCTACTCAAAAAGTATTGGCAGAATTGTTTTAGTACACCAGTGTTCTTTTTCAAATCGTTGTCATTCATCTGACAGAATTATGCTTTTCTCAAGAAGAGAACTGAGGGTGTCAGGACTTTACATTGGCTGTGACCCTGTGACAGGCCTGGCCAGCAGACCATACAGCTCCCTTAGTTAAGTTCTGGTTTGTGTCTTGATGTCTCCTAAGCTTATCTACTAGTGAATCCTTAAATTCTATTTGAGCATCTCCTCCATCTGTATTAACAGATTTTAATAATTGTCAAGATTTGTAGGTTTAAACAGCAACAAATATGGTTTAGCAGGGAAAGGTACCCTACCAACAAGCCTAAAAGCCAAAGTTCAGTTACACAGCAGAGAGAACCAACTCCTGAAAGCTATCCAACTTCCATATAGGCGCGCGCGCACACACACACACACACACACACACACACACACACACACACACAGAGAGCGGGAGGTGGGGAGACTTAGAAAGCCATAGGCATAACAAATCTATGTTAAGCACAAGATCTTTCCTATGTTAAAAGCTGGGGACAGAAAATGCAGGTGAAGTTTCACTTGGTGAATGTCTGCAAGCCTAATCATGACAGCCTTGGTTAATGGCGGATACTCTCGTCAGATTACTATAGCCAATTCCCAACATTGTAAGCCTTGAAGTGTATAGGCTTCTCATACAGTCAGGTAGTTCCACACACTGCTGATCTGGCACCTGCAGGAGCCTGCATGCCCAGGCTGGATTCCCACCCTTGGCTGTCCTGAGTTATGTAATTACAGGCCTTATCAAATATGTTCCAGCTTGTAGCTGGGAGACACATGACAGCATCGTTTCTTCCAGCATGGGATAAACGCCTCAGGGCCTTTCCCTGGTGACAGTAGGAAGTTTAACATCTGAAAGTCTGAATGTTAAAGAGTGTGCTGCTCACCCAGGGAACATTTGGAAACTGTTCAGATACTGTAGAAATCCAGATTCCTGAAAATCTTGCACTTAAAATGATTGTATTCAGTAGAAAACTGTTGTGGTCTGTGGAGAACTGTTGACTTTTGTGTGCAGTTAAATCGGCTATGTCTTTGCCTGGATAGTGTTGGCAACTTGAGATAAGTGTCTTTTTTATAGTTGTTTGTGTACAAGTTTGTGAATTTAACAGGTGGGAAACACAGGTTCTCCGATCTTAGTGCGGTATTCACTCACACTGCTGTGAGCTCTGACTGCTTCGACATTCCAGAAGTCTAGATGTTATGGAAGGAAAACCTATTTGGGTGGAGAACGTGAGAAAATAGCAAGGATGGGAAGGACTGAGACCTGCTCAATGTCCTCATCTCGTGGGGCGTTCCTGCTGCTGTCACCACACAGTCTCATCCAAGCTGGCAGTAAGCAGAGTGAATGGGGTGCTTGCTAGATTGTTTGAATTCCTATTTTCTTTCTGGATTTTGAGATAGTCTTGCTATGTAGCCTTGGCTGGCCTGGAATCCATTCTTTGGACTGTGTTGTCCTTGAGCTTTTTGACTAAGCGTGCTTCTTGTCCAGTAGTGTGATGTGTTCTCGTTCTCTTAGATCTGAGTTCTAAACATTGTCTTCCAGGTTGATTCTTTTCTCGCCCAGCCTCACTGGTCACTGAAACTCAGCTCTGTCACTCATGTTTCAGTACCTTACTGTCCACCCTGTTTCCTGCTTCAGAAACCTTTGTTTGTTCAAAGAAAAGCAGGAAAGTGCAGCCTGCACTATTTTAGTATAGGATTAAAATACATGTGAAGGACCTCATGGGGCCCAACTGGCTGGGTTTTCAATCCAAAAAGAGGAGAAGAATGTTTGCTATCTCTTTGAAAAATAAAGCACTCTGCTCTTTGGCTACAGGGGGGAAGCTGTGTAGATGAAGGGCGACATAAGCTGGACTTTACAATCGTATATGGAAATCAGGGACTTGCTGCATCATTTATTTTACACACAGCCGTGCAGTTCCTGGGTCATCAGGCCTGACAACAAGCACCTTTACCCACTGAGCTGGCCTGGGCTTACGTTTCCAGGTGTCACTGTAATGAACAGCAGTGACACTTCAGAAGCTCTAGAGGACTGTCAGGTAGTTCCTCTCGATGGCTCTGTCACTGGAATTGCTCGTCCATTCCAAGTCTGCGACGAGCCAGGTGGGTAAGCCATACCCGTCTCCTCCTAATGCTCAGGAGGCTCACCACAAGCTCAAAGCAAGCTTGGGCTGCAGAGTGAGACCAAGATAACCTGGAGCTGCTGAATATCCCTAATGGACATGAAGGTGAAGCACTGGGAATTAGCCTCCTTCCTCTCAAGCCCTTTAACTTAACCGCTTATGTGAGCAATGGAATTTTAGTAGACTCTACTTTTTACTCTATTTATTTATATTTTATTTTGAGATAGGAGCTCATAGTGTGAGCTGGAACTTGCTTTATAGAACATGCTAGACTCTACTTCTAAAATAGACTTCATTATTTTTTGTAGAAAAGATTTATTTATTTAATGTAAGTACACTGTAGCAATCTTCAGACACTCCAGAGGAGGGCGTCAGATATCGTTATGGATGGTTGCCGGGATTTGAACTCAGGACCTTTGGAAGAGCAATCAGTGCTCTTAACCGCTAAGCCATCTTTCCAGCCCTCTAAAATAGACTTTCTTGTGGTGAAGACAAAGTAACTCATTTAGTATAGATTCAGAATTATTATTACAAGATTTTAAATTATTTTTATTTTGTATGTATGGTGTTTACCTGCATGTATGTCTTTGCATCATGTGCACTCAATGTCCTCGGATGCCAGAAGAGGATATCAAATTCCTGGGACTGGAGTTTCAGATGATGTAGAGTGCTCTGCTGCATGTATACTTGCGTGTCAGAAGAGGGCATCAGATCCCTTTATAGATGGTTGTAAGCCACTGTGTGGTTGCTGAGAATTGAACTCGTGACCTCTGGAAGAACTGCCAGTGCTCTTAATTGCTGATCCATTTCACCAGCCCCAGAAGGATTTAAAGTATTAGTAAAGTATCTAGTATTTAAAGGCTGGCTGGGCATGGTGGTACACACTTTAAATCTCAGCATTTAGTAGGCAGAGGCGGGAGGCTATCTATGAGATGTAGGCCAGCCTGGTCTATGTACAGAGTTCCAGGACAGCTTTGGCTACATAGATTCTGTCCACAAATAAGCAATTGCCGCCCGCCCCGTGCCCTGCCCCCCGCAAAACAAACAAACAAACAAAAACAAACCAACAACAACCCAGAACACTTAAAGCGCTCCTGTGTCACTGGAGTGGATGCTGGGCGATGGTGAGAGCCAATGTGTCGTAGTGCCGCATTTTTGTGGTCAGTGCAGTGGCAGCCATGTGGTCATTTGCTCCTTCACTGGGATTACTGGGGCACTAATGAAGCACATGGCTTTATTCAGCTGGTTTCTGATGTGGCTTGGGTAACAAGCTTACTTAGAGGCCTGACAGCTGGCTGAATGAGAGAAACGGAGCACCTCACAGAGCCGGTGCACACCATCGCTGTAACTAACCAGGACAGCAAATGCAGGCTTTGAATATCTCCCTTCCTCTGAACTTGAGGAAATGGCATCGCAGTTGCAGAGACCTAGTGTGGAACAAGACTAAACTGCAGCCAAGTACAAGCGTCTCAGGATAATGGATTCTTTACTCTTTCCCTCCTTTCGTATGGTACCAACTGTTGGGTTTCTGTGAGAAAGGAGAGATAACTCCCCCACCTGCCTGTGTGCATGATGTGGGCACGGAGAACCTTGCTCCGTCTCTCTCTGGAGTCCAGGTGGTAATGTGAGGCTGCAGGGCTTGTGTTCATCTTGTCCTAGGGACAGAGCTCAGCTTTTCTGCCTCTCAGCTGAACAGGATTAGGTCTTTCTGGGTTCCTTGGGGATGCTCTTAGGATGAGCCTGGAATCAGCTAACTGTGCCTCTTCTGTGGCCTTGTTTCTCTTCAGGGTCTTCACTATCCTGATTTAGCCTGTACCAACAGCATGCCTAGTGGCTCAAGTAGCCTCTGCTTCTTCCTTCAGTTGCTTTGGGCCTGAACTGCTGTTTCCTTTGCTGTACTTGACAGAATCCATCTTGATTTAGGTGCAGTGGTGTCCATATGGTGTTCACGTCGCTGGTTACAATTGTTTTCACACTTGATGTTGTTGTGTTTCTATGTAAAGATTTGTGCTTTAGGTTACATTTAGAAGTACAAAGCTCGGGGCTGGTGAGATGGCTCAGTGGTTAAGAGCACTGACTGCTCTTCTGAAGGTCCTGAGTTCAAATCCCAGCAACCACATGGTGGCTCACAACCATCTGTATGGCTACAGTGTACTCATATACATTTTTGAAAAAAAAAAAAGCCGGGCATGGTGGTGCACGCCTTTAATCCCAGCACTCGGGAGGCAGAGGCTGGCGGATTTCTGAGTTCGAGGCCAGCCTGGTCTACAGAGTGAGTTCCAGGACAGCCAGGGCTATACAGAGGAACCCTGTCTTTAAAAAACAAAACAAAAAAACAAAACAAAAAACAAACAAAAAAAAAGAAAAACAAAGCTCAGAGAAAAGTCCTTGGAGGACAGAGGAAAGACTTGTGGATGCTGGAACCCTTTGCCGTAGGGCACAGGATGTAGTTTTACACTAGCCAGACTGAAAAATGCTTCCCTCTGAATGCCACCGAGTTGCTCTTCCTGGAATTATGCCGTCTCCCTCTGCGATGTCCTTGTTGGTGTGCTTTGAGCTCAGACAGAGACTGTTTTGGTGTGGAAAGATGGCTTGTCTGTTAGAGAGTGCTATTTGCTCTTCTACAAGATTGAGTTCTTGGCTTCTTTTTTTTTTTTTTCTTAAAGATTTATTTATTTATTATATGTAAGTACACTGTAGCTGTCTTCAGATACACCCTGTTGCTGTCTTCAGACACACCAGAAGAGGGCATCAGATCTCATTACAGATGGTTGTGAGCCACCATGTGGTTGCTGGGATTTGAACTCAGGACCTCCGGAAGAGCTGTCAGTGCTCTTAACCACTGAGCCATCCCTCCAGCCCTGAGTTTCTGGCATTTTTATGGCAGCTAATAATTGTCTGACTCCAGTTCCAGAGAAGTCCGACATTCTCTTCTGGCCTCCATGAGCACTGTACATACATGATGCACATGACATACATGCAAGAAAGACACCTATACATGTAAAATAAAAATAAATGTTTAGAATTTTTTTAAATAATAAAATAGAAATGCTCGCAGCTTCTCTCTGGGATTTTTTTGCAGTGATAATAAGATACTGATCAGGCTGAAGACAAGCTGCTAAAGAGAGAACTTTGGTGCCCGGTTCAGAGTTGTTGAATGTGAAGAATAACTGAGTTTCGGGGGGAAAAATGTTATAGTTAAATGTTAACGATATCTGAAAATGAAGGCGCAGTCACTTGTTTGTTGTGTTTCTCTGCCCCTTTAGGTGCGTGCTATTATGATGCCAATCAGTCTATGTATGTCTTTGGAGGCTGTACCCAGAGCAGTTGCAATGCTGCCTTCAATGACCTCTGGAGGCTAGACCTAAATAGCAAAGAGTGGATTCGACCACTGGCCTCAGGTAAGTGAAGGGCTGCTGACCCCTGGCTTCTCACAAAGGGCATATGTTACCAGGGCCCCATGTTCTTTGTCACATCTGCTGTGTACATGCCTAGGGTCATATGCTCATCTAAATCTTTGCAGTAAAAGTAAAATTATAGGTGGTGCACATATTTAATCCCAGCGCGTGGGAGGCAGAGGTAGATGGTTCTCTGTGAGTTCGAGGTCAGCCTGGTCTGCATAGAAAGTTCTAGGGCTGCCAGGGCTACATGATGAGATTCTGATAAACAAAGTTTGTGTGTGTTGTCACTGTGGCACTGTGTGAATCCACGGTGTGGTTTTCTCAGGTACTTACACAGGTGTGATTTGTGTTTGGAATGAAGTTGAAGAACAGAACAGAGTCGTGAGAACCATAGTTGACTGACAGGAGCTATTGTCCCAGGGCTGAGGTCTCTGAATAACAGTTGTTCTTGCCAGCTTAGATATTCGGGGAGTGTATGGGACGTGCCTCTGCTGGTTACTCGGGAGTGTGGGAAGATTTCATAGTAGATGCATTCCTATCCAGTCCCAGGATGGCAGAATTACGCTGGAAAATGGATTCCTTTTCTCCTTTTGATTTAATCTTTCCTTAAAAAGACAACAACAAAAAAACAGTTGTTTTTGCACTTGTGAGACTGTCCGGTCAATTTGAAGTGTCAGTCATAAGATTGGAGGTGCTGGTGCCATGGAGAAGTTGAGCCCCTGGGGTATGAGATGCTCTGCTAGATTCCTTGGCAGGCTTTCCCCTAACATCCTTCATTCGGCGTCTTGAGGATGGAGCTGAGTCTCAGCACTAAGGAGACTTGGGTTTCCTTGGGCTCTTGTCATTTACATAGACCTTGCCTTGCTAGTTGGCTAAGGTTGGGTCCGCTTGGCCTTTTAGGGAGGGCACTGGTGAGGAGACAGGAGCTTCTGGCATGCTCTCTGCTCTCGGGGACGGTGACTTAGCGCACCTCTCCCAAGTGTGGACTGCATCATCCCGTCTTAAAGGCTGGGAAAGCCAGCCATGCTCCCTGTGTTTACAGAGCTGCTGCTATGTGACTGTGGCCGGAGGCTTAGATCCTCTCCCAGAGAAGTAGTTAGAGCAGGAGTGTGCACACAGGGCTATTGGAGCACTGGGGGCGGGCCTGGGATTTGTACAGGGCTGTATAAAAGTGGGAAGTATGGCTAAATGCTACTCTTTTAGGGCTCAGGATTTTATGCTTAGTGAGAACTCCTTTTCTAGTCCCTTTGTTCCTTATTACATGTAATAAAGTATTAATTAATAAGTGTTTGTAGCCACAAATTCTTAAAAAAAAATGTATTTATGTGTTTTGCCTATGTGCATGGGTGTGAACCATGTGCATGCTTGCTGGCTCCCATGGAACTGGGGTTATAAATGGTTGTGAGCCGCCATGTGACACTGGGAGTTGGACCCCAGTCTGTCAGAACAACAAGCGCTGTTAACCTCTGAGCCATCTCTCTAGCCCCTGGAGTCACAGATTGTGAAATGAGTCTGCAGAGATGGCTCAGAGGTTAAGAGCTTTGCTGCTCTTTCAGAGACCCAGCACCCACATGGCAGCTCACAGTTGTCTATAACTCTGGATCCATCACCCTCTCCTGGCTTCCACAGATACCTGACACCAAAGTGCACAGACATACATGCACACTGACACCTATGTACATTAAATAAATAGGTACTTTAAAGTGTAGCACCCTGTGGCCACTATACCCGGCATCCGGCTGAGGTGCCACTGCTGAGCAGCCTTGATTGCCCCAGTCTCAGCACCAGTGGTTCTGCTGTCATGTGACCTCCCTGCACACCTTGCTAACCTGCCATGGGGATTGTTTCTTCTTTTGCAAATGGAGCTCTGGGCTGGGGACCTTCACAACAACTTTCTTTAAGATACACATGAAACTTTATTCTTTTTAATAAACCACTAAGTTTTTGTTGTTGTACAAAATTTATTTTATTTCTAATTATGTAGCATAGGGAGGGTTTGTGTTTATGAGCACCCGTGCTTACAGAGTCCAGAAGGGGTCAGATCTGCTGAGCTGGAGTTGAGGCAGTGTTGAGCAACCAGCATGGATGTTAAGAACCATACTCAGTTTTCTGCATAAGCAAAATGTGCTGTCTCTCCAGCCTGCTACCCACTGAGTGTAAAGGCAGTGCTGTGAAATCTCCATGCTAGCTGGTTTGGTAGTTCAGAGTTTACAAGTAGTCATTGAGACAGTTCTTTTTAGGTTGGCTGATTGATTGGTTGGTTGGTTGGTTGGTTGACTGTTGGGGACAAAGTCTCTTGTATCTCAGACTGGTCTTGAACTCCTGATCTTCTGCCTCTGTCATGTGATAGGACTATGCCTGTTTCCTTTTTAAAACAAGCTACTGAATGTTTAGAGTCATTTTCTGTAGAAGTGATTTAAAAGACTCAAGTTGCTACCTCACCCTAACTTTTAATTAGAACCTAGTGTTTTAAGGGGACTTTTTTCAGATACTTTTCCTCCCCAAGACAGTTTCTTTGTAGCACTGACTGGCCTGGAACTTGCTCTGTAGACCAGGCTGACCTCGAACTTAGAGATCCTTCTGCTTCTGCTTCCTGAGTGCTGGCATGAAAGGCGTATGCCACTACCACCTGGCTGATAACTAATAGATAACTATTTAAAAACAGAAACAAAAATTCAAACAATTGTTTGCTAAAAAAATCTTATGAAATTCTCATTTAGGCTGAGATTCCCCTGGAAAGATTCCCTGAAAGAATGTTTGTGTGAGCCGGGTGTTGTGGCGCACGCCTTTAATCCCAGCACTCGGGAGGCAGAGGCAGGTGGATTTCTGAGTTCGAGGCCAGCCTGGTCTACAAAGTGAGTTGCAGGACAGCCAGGGCTATACAGAGAAACCCTGTCTCAAACAAACAAACAACAAAACAAAACAAAACGAATGTTTGTGTGTGTTCTCCTGAATCCCAGTACGAACCGCTTTCTACCTGAACCCTGGGATCTTTCTGAACAAAACCCAAGTTGTTTGTGTGTGGTGCTGTGTGTGACTGGCCTGTTGTGGTGTAGGTAAACGTAGGTTGAAGGGAGGTGCTCATGCCGTGAACCTGAGACTGGAGTAGTAAAGCAGAGGCCAGGGTAAAATTACACAGCAACCGAGCAGAAGCGTACACACTAAAGAGACGGCTGTTGTCATCAGGAGACACTGTGTAACTGAAGAAGTGTGTGAGAATTCATATGCAAAGACCCTTGGGCAGCAAAGAGGAAGATGTATTACATGAGTCAAAAGCAAGATGAATGAGTGTCACATCGTGAGTGTCTTAGTCACCGTGCTATTGCTGTGAAAAGACACCATGACTAAAGGCAACTCTTATAAAGCACACTTTGGCTGTTTGCTTACAGTTGCAAAGGTTTAGTCCATCATCATCATCATCATCCTCATCCTCATCATCATAGCATGGCAGAACACAGCAGCACTCACAGTACTGGAACAGTGGCTGAGGACCACTGCAGCCTGAGCCATAGGCCCAGGGAGACTGGGCTTTTCCAACCTTCAACTCCACTACCCCCATTGACACACTTCCTCAACACACAGGCCACACCTATGGGGCCATTCTCATTGAAACCACCACAGTGAGTAGAGGAGAGAACCGTGACCAGGTCTGAAATGGAGCTTCACTTTGGGATTTTCAAGAGAGGAGTATAAAGATCTAATTTAGGTTTCAAAGAACTCCACTAAGCTGGTGGCACATGCCTTTAATCCCAGACAGAAGTAGGTGGATCTCTGAGTTCAAGCCCAGCCTGGTCTACAGAGTGAGTTCCAGGACAATCAGGGATACACAGAGAAAAACCCCGTATCAGAAAACCAAATCAAACAAAAACAAAAATCTCAAAGAACGCTGTTCTTGATCCTGGGTATCAGAAAAGCAAGGAAGTGGACCAAAGAGAACAGACTGGAGGCTTTACCACAGTAAAGGCAGTGTGAGACTTGGTCAGAGTTATGGTGTAGAGAGAGGATGAAGTGGATGACTTCTGGCTGGATCTTTACATGGAAATACATTTGAATGGTTGAATATAGGAGAGAGGACCAATCAAGGCTCAGGTTCACATCTTGTGCAGCTAGATACAAAACAGAACCTTTTTTTGGGAGTAGGATACACAGTAGAGAGAGGTGTAGTTTGATTATTTTACTTTTATGACACAGGATCTCACGTAGCCTCGGCTGACCTTAATTCCTGTTGCAGAGGTTGAACTTGAACATTTTTATGCCTCCATTTCCTGAATGTTAAGATTACAGATGTTATTAATCCCACTAAATCTGAAGCAAGCTTTAATGAAATACTGGCCAGGATGATAGATTCTGGCCAGGTCTGTTCCAGAGTTCCCATAAAATGGCCATGAGCTACATTAGCCTTGTAAAGGCAACCCACTTTGTCCAATAGGAGGCAAGCATACATCCTGACACACTTCTGCCTACACATCTCCTGTCATACTTCTTGCCTACCTTCGATTAAGCACATCCAGTGCAGTTGGGTCAACCAAACTTGTTTAGGGAAGTGAAAACGTGATTGTTATAAGAACAACAGCCTCCAGCATCTCTTAAGATGTGTCCTTGGGCAAGGGGCTGGCAGTGATCTCTGGGTGAGAAATGATGCCGGTTCAGAAAGGTATGAGCAGAAGGTTAGGGATCAGCTAGAGTGCCCCCTGTGGTTTGTAGGGTAGGAAAGTAAGGTGCCCAGCGACATGGCGTGGGGGCTGAGAGGGCAGGTGTGTGCATTTAGAGTTACTTTGCTTACGTCTGTCCAAGTCTCTGGAGCGTGGGGATCTGTGCACTGAGTGCTGCTACCCAGGAAGGTCAGAGGTGTTGAAGATGGAGCGAAAAGGCCGCCTCACGTCGGTGCTGAGGACTGAGCTCAGGCCCTCTGGAAGGACAGTGGGTGCCACTGATTCTTTTTTATTTTTTCTGATTTTTTGAGACAGGATGAACTCAGAGATCCACCTGCCTCTGCCTCCTGAGTGCTGGGATTATTTAAAGAAGTGCACCACCACCACCACCACCACCACCAGTCAGTTGTTGGTTTTGTGAGACAGGGTTTCACTATGCAGCCTTGGCTGACCTAGGAATCACCCTGTAGACCAGGCTGGCCTGGAACTCATAGAAATCCACGTTGTTGCTTCCCAAGTGCTGGGATTAAAGATGTGTTCCATCAGCCCATCGAGAGGTTAGTTGCTGTTTTATGGCAGTGTATTTTCCAAGTATGATGGAACCGTACTAGGGAAGCAGAGGCAGGAGGAACACTGCAAGTTTGAGTCTAGCCTGGTCTGCATAGTGAGTACTAGGCCAGCCATCACTATAACTTTATAGCCTGTCTGCATGCCGGTGACTGTGGCCTTCTAGGGGAAGTAACTGATCAGACAGAGAGGGAGACTTGTCACATGGAGGAGTTGAACACCCACTGATAGGAGTAGTGGTGTGGATGCCAGCTGCTGGGCAGTGGGGACTGGGGCAGCCTTTGTACTGACTGTTTTCTCACTCGTGAAATTGCGGAGGGTGGGACAGGAGGAGTCCTTGCAAGTCCTGGGGCTTGTGAATGAACGTAGATCTAGTCTTTGCTGAACAGTTCCTTCTAGAATTGTACAAAGGTGGCACCTTAATTCTTAATGAGGTTTGTTTAATTCCCAGAGTACAGAAGCTATTCTTTAAGTGTGTGTTTCAAAATACTAATGCTTAAGCCAGTTTCTCAAATAAATTACCTGTAATTCAAACTGAAGCTGATTCTAGCACCTATTTAATAACAACTGAAAGTCATACTGCCCTTCCCATTGCTTTAATGCAAGATAAAACTATTACATTAGCATTTGAGAGTTCTGCCTTCAAGACTTCCTAAAGATCACCCTGCTCTCATGTGCAAGAACGGGGAGGGTTTCAGTTGGTGAAACATGGTCCCTCAGCTAGATGCAGCTCTAAATCCTGGCTGATGGAGTCTCTGAATAGTCACCCTGGGGCGCTAGCCCAGCATGTCTTACATGGCCCTAGGCATCAGTGGATTTTCCCACCACTTTCTCCCATAGGATCTTCCAGTTTCTGCACCTTCATGTGGAGTTCCCAGGACTGGCTTGTGGGTTCAGAATCTTGTTTTAGATGAATTTATTCCCAAGGACAAAGAGTTGTATCCTGCTTGTTTGTTCACTTCAGACCCACACTCTCACTATGTGTCCTTGGACTTCATAGTTTCTGTGGACCTCCTAGCTCTCTGTGCAGAGAAGTAAGAAAGACTATACACTCCTCAGCAGTGTTACATATATACATATGGCAGGCCGTCTTCATAGCTCTGCATATAGAGGTGTCAAGTCTTTAGTCCCAAAGGAGACTGACTTTTCTAATGTGCGGGGTTGTGGATGGGATGATGGATCTGGAGGGTGAGTGGTATATGTATATGTGCACATGTGAATACAAAGATGGACGCCAGGGGAGCGTGTCATGTGTCCTCTATCACTTTCTGCCTTTGAGGCAGGGTCTTTTCCTGAACCTGAAGCTCACTTTGTGGGGGTGGGTAGGCTGGCAGCCAGCCAACCACAATAGTCTTCCTGCCTCTCCCTCCACAGCACTAGGATTTTAGTGCTCCTAAGACTACCCAGCTTGTTACATGAACCTAGGATACCAATTCAGGTCCTTGTAGTTGCCACATCAAGTGTTCTTAACCACTGAGCAACCTCACCAGCTTCCTGGATCTGTACTTTCAAGAGACAAATGGGCCCAGCTAGGTAGCTCTGCAGTACCAAGATGATGACCAGAGTTTGACTGTCAATACCCAAATGGTGGAAGGGGACAGCCAGTTCTTGGCTCCACGTGTGTGCACATGGCCATCGACATAAAGAACAGTAAGCAGAAGACACAGCCGTGTGCAGGAAGGTCCTCTTAGGGTTAGTTTGAATCTGCCTTTTCTACTTTGTCTATTTAGGGACAGGGTCCTCTCAGAGCTACCATGTGAGTGCTGGAAGAGCAGACCCTGCTCTAACCACTGGGCTCTCTCTCCAGCCCTTAATCCCATTGTGCTATCCGTTACTTTTATTTGTGAATGAGAAGACTCAGTTCCACTTTTAGGGTTTTGTTTTATTTTTTTGCTTTGGTTTGGTTTAGGGTTTTTTGTGGTTACCAAATAATGTCTGTTACTAAAATGTCATTGGCTCCTCCCATCATCCTTTGACTCTGAGTCATTTAGTCATATTCGGGAGCCTTTTATATTCTTTCTTATTCAAGATCCCACAGTGTCACTGAAAATAAGCAGAGTCCCCCGCTTTCAAGTCTTTATCATATCTTCCTGGTGGCTCTTGGGTTCCCTTTGCAGTGACACTCCTAAGTCATTCAGCACTGTCCCGTGCCTTAGGACACAGTGAACTTCATTTTGTATGTCATCTTATGTGTCTCCGGTGCCATCTGGATGTTAACCTTTTATGAAGTTGTAGAACTCCATTCTAATTGTGGAAACACAGGCTTTACCCCTAGGTGCTTTTCACGTAAGCGTTCTCAGCGTGCTGGTTTGAAGACTTGCCTCACTCAGTCTGTTGTGGAAAGGATCACTTGCTCTTGGGAGGTGGATGAGCCCTGTGGTTGGTCTTTTTTTTTTTTTTTTTTTTTTTTTTTGTTTTGGAGATTGTATCTTGGATATTCTAGGTTTCTGGGCTAATATCCACTTCCCTTTATAACTTATGTCTTCTAGATCTCTGG
>NC_034595.1:92127937-92135641 GCF_900095145.1 Mus pahari
GCCTCGAACTCAGAAATCCGCCTGCCTCTGCCTCCCGAGTGCTGGGATTAAAGGCGTGCACCACCACGCCCGGCTGGTCATTTATTGATTTACAGGTGTCAGCATGACTTCTGGGTAGGAGACTGCTTCATCCTTCAGAGCTCAGAAGGTCTCCTGGACCTTGGGAAACGAGATTGAACTTCCTTCCCTAGACTCTCTCTCCCAGTCTCCACCTTTGTATCAAGGGGCTCTGCTCTGTGTGCTCTCTGCCAGTGCCTTTGTGTTGTGTGAACTGAGTATATTGAGCGCCTTTGTGTTGTGTTGAGTGCCTTTGTATTGAGTGTGTTGAGCGTGTATTGAGTGCCTTTGTATTGAGTGTGTGTTGAGTGTGTATTGAGTGCCTTTGTATTGAGTGTGTGTTGAGTGTGTATTGAGTGCCTTTGAATTGAATGTGGCTCTACCCTGTGTGCTCTTTTTTGGTATCATTGCCATTTTAATAACACTTTCTGAAATCTTAAAATGCTATTTGACATTTGTCAGTGACATGTTGACTGTATTTATGTGAAGAATGATTCGCTTAAAACACACACACACACACACACACACACACACACACACACTTGTTGGGTGCCACGTGTCTTTAATTCCAGAATTCGGGAGGCAGAGGCAGGAGGAACTCTTAATTCATAACCAGCCTGGTTTACAAAGTTCCACAACAGCCTGGGCTACACAGAAACCTTGTTTCAAAAAAACAAAACAAAAACCCCAAACCCCACACTTGTGATGGTGAGATGAATGAAACATGAGTGCTCTGTAGCACGTGTATGGAGTGCAGAGGAATTTCTGAGTTGTTCTCCCTTCCCCCATGTAGGC
This sequence comes from Mus pahari, assembly GCF_900095145.1. Lineage (NCBI taxonomy): Eukaryota > Metazoa > Chordata > Mammalia > Rodentia > Muridae > Mus > Mus pahari. The sequence goes on from NC_034595.1 coordinate 92,128,790, forward strand.
TTCAGGGATTGAACCCCGGGACAGCAAGTGTCTTTACCATATGAATTACCCTGCTAGCACCTAAGTATTGCTTCTTGAAAACCTCACACCAAGAAGTTTTAATTCTAACAGTTGCTTACTAGTTAAACTTCATGTAACAACAGTCGGAGAATGTTTACAGACCACTCTGCCGTTTTTTGACAGCAAGGTCTCGCTTTATAGACCCGACTGGCCTGGAACTCACCAATACCTGCTTGTCTTTCTCAGGAGTGCTGGGATTAGAGGCATCCATCACTCCTGGTGTTTTTATTTTATTTTATTATTATTATTTTTAGATTTATTGGCTTGGTGGGTGGTGTTACTGGAGAGATGTTATGTTAGTTAAGGTTTTATTGTTGTGGAAAGACACCATGAACAAGGCAGCTCTTAGAAAGGCAAATAGTTAATTGTTGGAGGAAGTGCGTCACTGTTGAGGTGGGCTTTAAGGTCCTATGGTCAAGCTTTGCTCTGTAGAGAGACCCTCCTCCTGGCTGCCTGTGGAAGACAATCTCCTCCTATCTGCCTTAGGATCAAGGTGTAGAACTCTCAGCTCCTTCTCCAGCACCATGTTTGCCTGCATGCTACCATGTTTCCTGTTGTGATAATAATGGACTGAACCTCTGAAACTAAGCCAGCCCCAATTAAATGTGTGTTTGTGTGTCCATCCCTCCTGCTTCTGTCCTGCATTTGCAGGCTAGCTTGCTCTGTCCTGTAAGGGGGAAAGGGGACACAGTAGGAAGAGCTCATGTTTAGGCACTTTGGCTCCTGCCTTTCTTTCTCTCGTTGGCAGGCGGTTGAGCCTTGGGTATAGAGCCTATTTATGCTCTGTGCGTCCTTCCCTTTCTGGCTGGCTCAGAGCAGCAGCAGAGGAAGTGTGCTTGATTCAAGGGCTTTCCCACCTCTCATCGCTGGCTCTGGGTTCCCTTACTGTGTTTACAGACAGTTTATTGATTACTCTTCTTTGGGTGGCAGCTTTGCCTTGTTTCCTCTGGCCTGATGCAGTCCTGGGACAGTGTGGGCCTGTGGTCTCAGGGTTTATGGGGGAAGAGCAGAGGGAAGAAAGGAATTCTTTAGATTCTGAGGTTTTTCTAGACCACATGCTTTTTGGAGGTGGATAGTATTCTGTGCTGCTGGAGAGAAGAGCAGAAACTACCCCGTACAGAGCTGTGTGACCTCTAGTCCTCCAGGAGCAATAAATAGACTAGAGTACTTCAGGGCTCCGGGGGCTTTCCGGTTTCTCCAGGAGGGAAGGTCTGTGACTACCGACGTTGTCTTCACTATGAATGGGGCTACTTGAAAGGCCTCTGACTAGGGCCACAATTAACAAGTTATCAGATGCAACCTCTCCTGCCCCAGAAGAGAGCTTGCAGGAGAGACGTGTGTCTTCACTGTTGTGGGTGTAGTTACTTTTTAGTGGTAAATGTTGCCCTGTTCATGCAGTGATCTTCATGTGGCTTTTTTGGCTCTGGGAACAACGCCCATGGAGTTCTTTATGCCCATGCCCCTGGCCTGCTTCTCACGGCAGGTACTAAAGTTTTTGCCATTGGGACATTCCATAAATTGTTTGGGATGTTTTTAAAGGCATGGGTGTGGGTGTAAGAGTGAAAATGTATACCTGTAGTTGGCAGCACATGCCTGTGTTCCATCACAGCGGAGCCTGAGACTAGGAGGTTGAAGCAGTCAGGAGCTTCCTGGCCCACAAAACACAGGGATATCCCATCTCAAAACAAAGCCACGTAGTGAAACTTTGTCTAAGACTCTGCGTGCGTGCGCGTGTCTGTATGTATATAATCCCAGCCCTCAGGAGGCAGAAGCAGATGGATAGTCTGGTCTACAGAGCAAATCCCTGGGAAGCCAGGACTACATAAAAAGACCCTGTTTTAAAACTATAAAAGAGAAGTGTTTGAATTTATCATGTTGTGATGGCAGCCACTGCCTCCAAGCTGTGTCCTGATTACAGGGAGGCAGCTCTGTCCCACCACAGGAGGGCCCTCTCTCTCATCAGTACACTTCCATGTGCTAGGTTTTAGTTCAGCAAATGTTTTTATAAGAAGTAGCTCCTCCGTCCCAGTATAGTCTGTCATTGGAGAAGCTGAGCAGCTCATTTCCACAGTGTGCTAAGCAAGCCCATCGGAGTAAAATAGATGACAGATGAAAACTCTCCCTCCAAGGCTTTTAGCCCAGACAGACAGAAGTGTGTTATGTTGTCCTGTGGACCCCAAATACAGAGTCCCTGAAGCTGGAATTACTGGCAGGGTCAGTGCTGGGAACTGAAGTCAGGTTTCCTGGGAAAGCGAGCAGTGAGCACTCCTAGTCAATGCCATCTCAATCCCCAAGAGGACAGTGTTTACACCTGGTTCCAAGGCAGTTGAGACCGTGCCCTCTTTAAAACCCAGCATGCAGTTAAACACGTGGGAGCCTATGGGCTGGACAGTTTTTGCTTGCTGCTTTTCTTTTGAAATCATCAGCATACCATTGAGTTCCATTCTCAGGCTTTACCTCTGACCCGTCCTGTTCCTAATGATCCTAGATCACGGCCTAGATCAACTTTCAAAATCATCAACAAGTCACATGTGTCACTGGAAGTCTTTTGTCTAAAAGTCAGTAATGGGAACAACCTGGGTTTGCTTTTATTTACTTTGCAGTAACTATAGATGATGGTGACCAGGGAAATACTTGTATATTAAAAATGTTAATTTATTTTAATAACCCTTTAATTAGAACTTTTGTAAAGTGAAACCTATTTTGGACTTCTGTCATTATCCTATTATTGAGATGAAAGGGTCCATATAGTCACGTGCATAATATATGCATATAGGTGGCGTGAATCAAAATGAGTTTGTGTGGATTATAAAAGGGATTCATAGCCAGGTGTGGTGACGTACCCTTTAATTCCAGCACCCAGGAGGCAGATCTCTGAGTCTGAGGCCAATCTAGTCTACAGAGAGAGTTCCTGGACAGCCAGAGTTGTTACACAGAGAAACATTGTGTCTTAGTTTAGGTTTTACTGCTGTGAACAGAAACCGTGTCCAGTGTAACTATTTTTTTTTTTATTTCATGTGTGTGAGTATACTGTCTCTGTCTTCAGACACACCAGAAGAGGGTGTCAGATCTTGTTATGGATGGTTATGAGCCACCATGTGGTTGCTGGGAATTGAACTCAGGACCTCTTTAAGAATAGTCTTAACACCTGAGCCATCTCTCCAGCCCCCAGTGTAACTCTTATAAAGACAACATTTAATTGGGGCTGGCTTACAGGCTCAGAGATTCAATCCATTATCACCAAGGTAGGAAGATGACAGCATCCAGGCAGGCATGGTGCAGGAGGAGCTGAGAGTTCTACTTCTTGTTCTTAAGGCAGCCAGGAGAAGACTGGCTTTCAGGCAGCTTTGACAAGGGTCTTAAAGCCCACGCCCACGGTGATACACTTCCTCCAACAAGACCACACCTCCAATAGTGCCATTCTCTGGACTCTCTGGTAGAATATTCATACTACCACAATCTGTCTTGCAAAACCAGAATAAATAGTAACCAATAAAATAAAAATAGGAGGGATTCGTTAGAATGCCTTACATCATAGGGACTGGGTGATCCAACAGTGGCCATCGAACACTAGAGAAACTGGGAACATGGTAGCTGCTCTGCCCCCAGAGCCAGATGCCTCAGCAGACTGCGCCAGCTGAAGGCCTGGAGGATTTCTAGAGAGCCAATGCCTTCAGTCCTTATTGGAAGGCCTGATGCCAGCCAGGGATGGAGGCAGCAGTATCAGAGGTCAGGACACTGATCATCAGCACCAGCTCCCAGGTGCTGGGGGTCCAGCCTGTGCTACCATGGCCAGCAGGAGGGTTAGCCCTGACCCTCTCCTGACATTTAATCACGATGGGCTCTGGAACCAACCAAGAGATGCATCTCTGGGCAGGTCCATGAGGGGGTTTCCAGAAAGGCCCTCAGAGTGGATGATACCCTAATTCTGAGAAAGCACTGTCACTTGCACGCTGCCTTCCAGATGGATTCCATTTCTGGACCCCACAAAACAGAAGGAACCACAAGGTATCCTGTGCTCTCAACACAAGTGTGTAACCACCACATGCCCACATGAATAAGTAAAGAGGAACTGGGTTTTGTTTTCATTTAAATCTTAAGACTAAGATAACAAGCCTGTTTGTTGAGGCTATGAATGAATTTTGAGAAAATGACAGATAGGCTTGTAACATTTGTGAGTTCAGCCCACCCCCATCAATCATTAATCAAGAAAATGCCCTACACGGTTTTCTGAGTTCAAGGCCAGCCTGGTCTACAGAGTGAGTTCCAGGACAGCCAGGGCTACACAGAGAAACCCTGTCTCAAAAAAAAGAAAAAAGGAGAAGGAGGAGGGGGAAGAGGAGGAAGAAGAGGAAGAGGAGGAGGAAAAGGAGAAGTAGAAGAAGAGAAGAAGAAGAAGAAGAAGAAGAAGAAGAAGAAGAAGAAGAAGAAGAAGAAGAAGAAGAAGAAGAAGAAGAAGAAGAAGAAGAAGANAGAAGAAGAAGAAGAAGAAGAAGAAGAAGAAGAAGAAGAAGAAGAAGAAGAAGAAGAAGAAGAAGAAGAAGAAGAAGAAGAAGAAGAAGAGAAAAATGTCTTAGCGACTCTCCTGCAGGCAGTCCTTTGGAGCATTTTCTCAATTGAAGTTCCTCTCCCAAATAACTCTGCCTTGTATCAAGTTCAGCATTGCTTCTTTCATTTGCTCAGGAATCTTATTAATCTCTAGAAATAGAATCACTGGCTCAGTGTAGATACTGCAGAGATTTTTATTCAGACTATCAGGTTTGTGTTGCAGATTGTATTTTGAAGGGCTGGAGAGCTGGTTGAGCGGGTGACAGCACATACTCCTCCTGCAGAAGATCCCCAGTTCAGTTCCCAGCGTCCATGTAGGCAGGCCACAGCGGCCTGGAGCTCTAGCTCCATGGGGACCTGATGCCTCTGGCTACACTCAGGAACACACATCCATGTGGATGGGGAGACACACACACACACACACACACACTCCACGTACATAAATACTAAGATAAATCTTAATAAATAAAAATAAAATCACACTTTGAGGCTAGAATCTTTTTTTAAAAAAATGACACTTTGTTTTGCTTCATCATATGGCTGTTGGGGAGAGCCATGGTGCTGAGCTTCAGTTTCTACATTTGACTGTAAACCATATCACCAGGCCTCAGATCAAATCCACGTGCTAGTCTAGAGGGTGTAAGTCACTGACTAATGTTGCAGTCTTTTAGTGATTTCTCTTTTAACTTTTTGTGAATTCCACATCATTCACCCTAATCCTAGTCATCTCCTCCTCCTCCATACCCACCGTCCTCCTCCATGTCCACCATCCACCTTTGCAACCCCTCCCCCAAAAGAAAAGAAAAAATCCAGCTGTGGAAACTGCAGCATGTCACAGTGTGTCACACAGTACACCTTTAACTTTCATTTTTCCAAAACCAATTTTTAATGATGATTCTTTTTTTTTTTTCTTTTCTTTTTTTGGGGGGGGGGGAGACAGAATTTCTCTCTGTATAGCTCTGACCGTCCATCTCCGCCTCCCAAGTGCTGGGATTAAAGGTGTGTACCACCACTGTCCGGCTAATGATGATTCTTAAACTTTCTAACCTCCCTTTTAACCCACCACCCACCAAAGGTAGTGGAAAAGAAAGGATCAAGGGGAAGTGGATCTGTTTAGAAAGGTTCTTTGTAGCAACTCCCGTCTGTGTTGTCTGGAAATCTAGCAATTCAGTTCACAGGTCAGCAGGCAATGGCAGCTCAATCTGCTCGCAAACAATTCACAGATAAACCACAGTCCAGATTGGTAGAATCTGGATAACAAACAGGAATCAGCAGCGGTGGCACTACCTAGCAGAGACAGCCAGACCTCTGCCTCAGCTAGAGTGAGCAGGAGGGACCCAGAGGGACACCAGGAGCAGTTCCTGGCTTTGCCTCTCTTTGGAAGACCAGGGAAGACTTGAGACCCAGCATTGCAAAGCTTGCTATACCAGCAAACCAAGTTCAGCCTCTGTCACTCTGTGGAGTCCTTTCATGCTCTCTCCAAATATAAGGTGTCCTCCAAGGGTCTTGTCTCAGCATGTGTCTTCCCTCAGCACATGCGGTCTGTCTCAGCTGGCATCCCTGTGCCAGTCAGCCCAAGTCCACAGAAGTGGCAAGAAACTGCAGCACACCACCAGAAGTTTTTTGGTGTGTTTTTCTACATAAGGCAGACCAATACATGCATGTTGTTGGCAAAGAATCCTTCATCACGTGTCCTTTCACACTCTTGCTTTAGCAGAACATTCTTTACCTATGTCTGCTTCAGCTAAACCTTCCATCTCCAGTCTGCCTTCGCCTTTCACATCTGTGTCCATTCCAGGAACACTCCTTTATGTGTTTGCCCCAGCAAAACACCATCCAGCCGACTTTCAAAGAACCCTTAAGTTCCCACTTCAATACCCTTTTGTCCAAACAGTTTTTCTTGCATATGATGGTTGCAGTGAGTCATTGGTCTGGTTTGAGGCCTCTGACTTCTGCTACTCATCAATACTGGAACTCTTCTCTGATGACCCTGTTGTTGCCCTGTGTGGTGGAGGTCCAGCCCCTTCATGTGTGTTCATCCAGCACTGCCCACGTGAAAGGTGGGGCCAGCTCACCCCTACCCCTGCCCAAGTGAGGTGTGGGGGCCACTCTTCAGTGCCACAGCTAGTGTGGGGCAGAGCCAGCTCTCCTGCTTAGCGTTCTCTCTCTCTCTCTCTCTCTCTCTCTCTCTCTCTCTCTCTCTCTCTTTCTTTCTTTCTTTCTCTCTCTTTTTGCTTTTTTAAG
>NC_034595.1:92135652-92137076 GCF_900095145.1 Mus pahari
ACTCTTCAGTGCCACAGCTAGTGTGGGGCAGAGCTATTGTATCAGCTGACACATCTTTCTCTCTCTCTCTCTCTCTCTCTCTCTCTCCCTCTCTCTTTCTTTCTTTCTTTCTTTCTCTCTCTTTTTGCTTTTTTAAGACAGGGTTTCTTTATGTAGCCTGGATGTCCTGGAGCTAGACCTGTAGGCCAAGTTGGCCTTGGACTCAGAGATCCTTGTTCCTCCGCTCCCCCAGTGCCGGGATTAAAGGCACACACCACCACCACTTGGCTTTTTTTTTGGTTTTCCCCTTAAAGACAGAATCTCACTCTGTAGCCTGGCCTGTTAGGTATTTTATTTGTGGAGTTTCATTTTGTTTTGTTTGTTTGTTTATGTATTCCACTTTACCTATAAGTTCCAAGAGAGTTGAAAGGGTATGAAACTTTTGTTTTGTATTTCACAAAATGGGTCATTTTGGAGTATAATAGCTCTTAACTAGAATACAATGAATTGTTAGATTTGTCTAGTTTAGCTAAGAGGCCTTCCTGGGGGAAGGTAACATTTTTCAATGAGAAGCGATATGGACTGAAGAAACACAGATTGTGGGGCTGCGGATGCGTCTTAGCTGGTGACTGGTGCGGCACAAAGGAAACCCTGGGGACTGTCCGCAGCAGCCTACAAACTAGGCATGGCCAACCACGCCTATGAGGCAAAGGTAGAAACAGGGCATACGTCAGAAGTCAGTGCCTTACTTAACTGCATAGCAAGGCTGAAAGCTGTGCTATATGAGACCCTTTCTTAGTTTCAAAGAAAAAGGAAAAGGAAAAATCACTGATGTTTGTACACACTTTGCTTCCCGCACTCGAGGCAGAGGCAGGCGGATCTCTAAGTGTGAGACCAGCCTGGTCTACAGCACCAGTTTCAGGACAGCCAGGGTTACACAGAGAAATCCTGTCTCAAAAAACAAAACAAAACAAAACAAAACAAACAAAAAAAAAACAAAAAAAACACAAAAAATAATTTTAAAATTTAATTTATGTGTTTGAGTATTTTGCCTGCATGTGTATCTTTTCCACATGCGTGTCCAATGCCCATGGAGTCCAGAAGAGGGCATTATGTGCCCTGAGACTGGAGTTACATGTGGTGACCTGCCATGTGGGTGCTGGGAATTGAACCCTGGTCCTCTAAAAGAACAACCAGTGCTCTTAACTGCTTGGTATTTTTGTTTTGTTTTTTAATATTCTAATATTTTTTGACCTATAGATATTGAGACAAATTACTTTGACCATAATAACAGTGAGATACCCAGTAGGAATTGGGGGCTGTCTTAGTCAGGGTTTCTATTCCTGCACAAATGTCATGACCAAGAAGCAAGTTGGGGAGGAAAGGGTTTATTTGGCTTACATTTCCATACTGCTATTGATCACCAAAGGATTCAGGACTGGAAC
>NC_034595.1:92137087-92140863 GCF_900095145.1 Mus pahari
AAAATGCCTTACAGCTGGATCTCATGGAGGCATTTCCCCAACTGAAGCTCCTTTCTCTGTGATAACTCCAGCTGTGTCAAGTTGACACAAAGCTAGCCAATACAGGGGCTATAACAATTGTCATTTCAAAACAAAAAACCGGAAAGGTAGTTTCTGTCTATGAGAGATGTGTCACCTCAGCTTTTCTCTTTCGTTTAGATAGGCCATCATGGAGCCCATGCTGCTCTCAAACTCTGTGTGTAGTTGAGGCTGCCCTTGGACTAAGTTATGACAGGGTTATACCCCACGGAACTTGTCCTGAGTTGAAAGTACACTTAATATTCCTCCCAGACACCACAGCACAGCAGCACAGAATGGTTTGTAGTGTCCACCATTCTTCCTGTGACCGTGAGACTTCCTTGAGATGATGTTCCTCTGTTACCCAACATCCTCACTAGCCTATAAAAGATCACATTTCCAGGAGAATCCCACTACCTGTGGGCCATTGTGGCACCGTTGTAAAGTTAAGCCAAGGCGAGTTGGGGCCTTTTGAGATGGGTGCCCATTCCACTCCACTTTCAAAGAAAGCTGAGTACCTTTCTCTGTGTTGGGTATGAAGATGTATAAATCAATAATGGGTTTCTTAGACCTGAAAACCCATCTCCCCCCCCCCCCGCCCAACCCCCTGTCTGCTGTGTGACAGACATTGCCTCCCTTCTTGTCCTTCCAAGGAAAGGTGATCTGTGGGTAAGCTCCCAAATCCTAATCATGGTGCTGTTGCCTTTTCCTAGGGTCCTATCCTTCCCCCAAAGCTGGGGCCACTCTGGTCGTGTACAAGGACTTGCTAGTGCTATTTGGTGGCTGGACAAGGCCAAGTCCCTATCCCTTACACCAGCCAGAGAGATTCTTTGATGAAATTCACACGTACTCACCATCTAAAAACTGGTAAGCCCCAAAGAGAACTAAGTCTGTATCTGGAGGAAATGGGTTTCATTGTGTTATGCTTTAGCTATTTTGGGTGTGGGTTTATGCCACTGGTGTGTGGAGGGCAGAGGACATCAGGAGCCGTCTCTCTTCTAACCATGAGAATCCTAGAGATCAAGTCCAGTCTGTCAGACTCAGTGGCAAGTGCCTTAGCCCACCAAGCTATCTTGCTTCCCCCCAAATGGGCTTTAAGTCGATGGATTCTTTATTTCTGTGTGTCGAGAGCCTCTCAGAGGGGCTGGAGAGGTGGCTCAGTGGTTAGAGTGCTTCCTGGTCTTGCAGAGGACCAGAGCCCCCGTACTGAGCTTCAAGGACCCGACAACCCCACCCTCTCTCACAGCAAAATCTCACATAGGCATACATAAATATAAAAATATTTTTTAAAATTACTAACAATCTTGAATTTGTTTTGAACAAAACAACAGAATCCCTTGGAGAACGTTTTCCAGGCAGAGGGAACACAGCAAGAGCTTGGCTGTCAATGGAGGTGTTTTGCAGCGTGGCCTTAGGACATTAAGAACCTTCCCTCCCCCCACCCCCTCTACCAGGAGAAGAAGCGCCCTAGTTCTCTTGTAGCTGGAGAAGGGGCCTCCAGTTTCTGAAGCCCTCCTCCAGGAGCACAGGACACTGCACACAAGGAACCTGTGTGCTGTCAACTTTCAGACTAGTTCTCAGACACATCTGTCTTTTTTGTTTTGGTTTAATTTTTTGAGAGAGGGTCTCTCTACATTTCCCCGACTGTCCTAGAACTCACCCTGTAGTCCAAGCTGCCCTCAAATTCACAGAAATCTTTGCTCTACCTCCTGAGTTTGTTTTGGTTTGCATTGGTGTTTTGCCTGCATGTGTCTGTGTGAGGGCATCAGTTCCCCTGGGATTGCAGTAACAGACAGTTGTGAGTTACCATGTGGGTGCTGGGAAATGAACCCAGGTCTTCTCTGGAAGAGCAGCCAGCCAGTGTTCTTGACTGCTGAGCCATCACTCCAGCCCCTAGACATGTCTGTGGTAATGACAGTAACCATCAATCAGATGAAATGACAGGTAGAACTTCCTCCTCAGCACACAAGGGTAAGGGAGCCACGAAGCCAAATGTCGTCCTATGGTGGTCTTCACTTCTTCCTTGGCTGTCTGCAGCCACACTGAGATGTTGACATGGATGTAACTAAAGAAGGAAGCCCATGGGAGAGCTGGGCGTGCCCTGCGCTCTGCCCAGCTGTCTGTCTGTGCGCTGGGAAGGCGGCCGCTGTGCTTCTTAGTGCCACTCGCTCCTGCTGCCTTACACTTTGAGGACGCAGCAGGTGGTTCTGACTTCTGCTTCCTTCCCCTGCTCTCCGTTAGGTGGAACTGCATTGTCACCACGCACGGGCCTCCTCCCATGGCTGGCCATTCCTCCTGTGTGATAGGAGATAAAATGATTGTCTTCGGCGGCTCCTTAGGATCCCGGCAGATGTAAGTACTTCCAGCTTGCTTCATGCTAACCAGAAGGTAGGAGCTCCTGTTCATAGCAGGGCCAGAAAGGTGAACTAGGCACAGCCATGTCTCTGAACCCTGCTACTTACTTCCCTAGCATTTAGTTCTCTGGTCCCTCCATCCCAGATCAGTGGCCTGAAATATTTGCTCCATAAACTCAATGTTAAGACTTTCTTTTTAAATTTTTATTTATTTAATGTATGAGTGCTCTGCTGCATATACACATACAGGACAGAAGAGGGCATCAGATCTCCTTACAGATGGCTGTGAGCCACCATGTGGTTGCTGGGAACCTAACTCAGGACCTCTGGAAGGGCAGCCAGAGGTCCACTGAGCCATCTCTCCAGCCCCAAGCATGTCTGTTTAATACAATGGGATGGATCTCTTGTGAAGGCTCCCTTGTTCTGTGCCTACAGAAGACCATCTTTCAAGAGGCAGGATGGTTTATTGCCCAACTCAGACCTTCAGGAGAAAGGAAAGGTATATTCATAGGATGAGGAGACATTGTGGGCTCTCCAAATGGGATAGGAGACTGGGAAAGTGAATTAGAAGGGGGAAGCTGTCAGGGAGGCAGATCCCCAGCCCCCGCCTTCGGTATCATTGCCCATCCTGTGTTAGAGTCAGGACAGCAAGCCCATCCGCGTCACTGGCGTACATAGGAGCCAAAGTAGTTTTCTGTATGCCCTGAATAAAATGGGGGATTGATGAGCTATCAAAAAAGTCATTACATCTAGTTATAGTGGCACACCCCTTTTTAATCCCAGCACCCAGGAGGCAGGGGCAGGTGGATCTCTGTGAGTCCCAGGACAGCCAGGGCTACATAAAGTAACTCTGTCTCAAAGGAAAAAGAGAAAGAAAAGAAAGTAAGTATATAATTAAGTCATTGCAGACCCAAGCTTGCCCTGTGACAGGACCCACCAGCATAGTGTTTTAAAATAGCTATTGAAGAGTTCAGGGTCATGCTCAGCTATGTAGCAAGTTTGAGGCCAGCCTGGGGTATATGTCTGTTTTTTAAAAAAGCAAAACAAGGGGCTAGAGAGATGGCTCAGAGGTTAAGAGCACTGACTGCTCTTCCAGAGGTCCTGAGTTCAATTCCCAGCAACCACATGTTGGCTCACAACCATCTGTAATGAGATCTGACACCCTCTTCTGGTGTGTCTGAAAACAGCTACAGCATACTTATATATAATAATAAATAAAATCTTTCAAACAAACAAACAAACAAAAAGCCAGGCAGTGGTGGTGCAAGCCTTTAATCCCAGCACTTGGGAGGCAGAGGCAGGCAGATTTCTGAGTTCGAGGCCAGCCTGGTCTACAGAGTGAGTTCCAGGACAGCCAAGGCTATA
>NC_034595.1:92141253-92163267 GCF_900095145.1 Mus pahari
CACTCTGTAGACCAGGCTGGCCTCGAACTCAGAAATCCGCCTGCCTCTGCCTCCCAAGTGCTGGGATTAAAGGCGTGCGCCACCATGCCTGGCTTCTTTCTTTTTTCTTTTCTAGCTCAGTCTGGCCTTGAATTCATGAAACCCTTGGCCTCATGAGTGCTGGGATTGAAGTTGAAGGACAGTCATGCCAAGGTCACCCTGCCCCTTTCCTTGCAGGGGTAGCTGGTGTTTTGACACAGGGTCTCTGACTAGCCTGGAATTTATTTAGACCAGGCTAGTGACAAATTCACTTCACTTCTCCTGCCTCTGCCTGGGACTAAAGGTGGGTGCCACCATGCCCGTCCCTGCTGCGTTCTAGAGAGTTGAGTATAGCAGTTGGTTCCTGATAAGACTGCAGCTTATTAGCCACTGCGAAGTGCTCTTCGTCGTCAATCATCACAAGCCTTTTAGCTCCTGCACAGTGATGCATGCCTTCAGAACCAGTTTTTTCCTCTTTCTTGTGGTTTTTGGTTTGGGAAGGTGATCACTTGATCAGCCGCCGCCTCCTCCTGCCTGATGAACTTGTTCTTCGGGTCCAGAGTGTGGCTGCACAGTCAACTCACTAAGATCTTAGGACCACAGAGAAAGAACTCGGGACAGGCGCCTGCTTTCTGTCAGTTCTGTGGAACAGTAGTGTTCCTGTTTCATAGGAGAGGATACCAAAGGTAGAGAAAATAGTTTCTTATTTAGGCTGCAGATGTAGGGTTCAGCTGCGGCCTTTTTCCTTCTGAAGCCCCTGGACTCTGAGGAGACCGCCTCTGAAGCCTCCTCCAGCCCAGACAGGCTGCATGTATGAACATGGGCACAGGCACCAGACTCTCGGCCAGACAGTGCTCCCTGGAGCTCACACCTTCCTTCTGACTGTGTTCTTATCTTACAGGAGCAACGAAGTCTGGGTCCTGGACCTGGAGCAGTGGGCGTGGTCCAAGCCGAACATCTCTGGCCCCAGTCCTCACCCTCGAGGTGGCCAGTCTCAGGTGCTAAAAAGAGTTTAACTATTGAGCAAGCACTGTAGTATCTTATGAGAGTGAGGTGAGGTCCCTGTGCAGTGAGCCTGTGTGTGTGTGTGTGTGTGTGTGTGTGTGTGTTTCTGTTGTGCTGTACGACCTATAGTGGCCTCTAGGGGTTTTATTAAGAGAGTTCTGCATTTCTGTGGTTAACACTCTTACGTCGACATTTTTTCAAGTTCTTACTTGAATGTGTCTGTAGAAGGGTCATCAGCTCAAAGGCATAGAGGTGCGCAGGCAGCTGGCATGCTCACTTGGGAGCTGGGCTGATGTTCGTGTCCGTCGTGGAAGCGTGGGAAGTCAGATGCCTGTGTCTTTGTAAATTTATTTTACATTTCTTTGTCTCCCCAGATTGTTATAGATGATACAACTCTCCTGATCCTTGGCGGGTGTGGCGGTCCCAATGCGGTGAGTACGCAGTGGTGCTGGGTTTAGCCACTACATGCTGGGGGAGGTGTGCTCAGCCCACTTGCTCAGTAAGACACAGATCCCCTTCTCGGCATGCTGACTTATAGAGTGTCTCTTCCACTTTGAGTAGACAGCTTTTATATTTTCTGCCTTTTTCTCTATTCTTTTTTTGGGGGGGGGGGAGTAGGGGTTGAGAGGTACTTTTGAATAGAAATATTGATCTCTTAAATAATCATTTCTCATTTCTTTCTATTCTTGGTTCCTCTTTAACCTATAAGGTTTTCCAATATGATTTGTTTGGGGAGGGGGGCAGTAGAATAATAAACAGGTAGATGACTGAAATCCACATGGAATTTACCTCTGTGTCTCTCTCTCTCTCTCTCTCTCTCTCTCTCTCTCTCTCTCTCTCTCTCTCTCTCTCTCTCTCTCTCTCTCTCTCTCTCTCTCTCTCTCTCTCTCTCTCTCTGTCTCACACACACACACACACACACACATACACACACACACACACCACTTGCAGTTGGTACGTGGGTCACAAGAACAATTCCATGGGCCAGGACCGTCAACAGCCATGTATGAGTGAATGGAGGCAGTAGTCATAGCTGAATGAATACCTGAGGGTTAGGGTGTCTACCTGCCAAGCCCGTACGCACACTTAACACTAGGCACCACAGCCTTAGGACAGTAGTTCTATCACATGATAGGTGGATGAGCAGATTGATGGGTGGGTGGGTGGGTGAGTGGATGGATAGGTGGGTGGGTGGATGGATAGGTGGGTGAATGGTTGGGTGTAAAGCAGTTGTGAGTGAGAGATAGCAGTTGTGAGTGTGTGTGTTGGCGCATGTTCCAACCCCAAGTTGTGTTCATGGTTCTTCTCTTACAGCTGTTCAAAGATGCCTGGCTGCTGCACATGCACCCAGGGCCCTGGGCCTGGCAGCCACTCAAGGTAGAAAATGAAGACCATGGTGCCCCGGAGCTGTGGTGTCATCCAGCCTGCCGGGTAAGTAGGGGCGAGCAGCCAGCAGGAAATGCCCTTAACTAGAAACCTAAAGTAATTTGTTAAACTTCAGGAGCAGTTTTTATAGAAGTAGAGAACAGTTTGGTCCACGTGCTCTTTTAGCATTTTCTATGTCCACGAGCTGCTTGGTAGGAGAACATCGGTGCACATCATTTTATTTGTAGCTTTAAGGAGCCGTTTGTCTACAGACTGTTCCCAGGGTCTCTCAGTCAGGCACCCTGATTCCACAGCTATAACTGATAACCTTACTCTAGCAACAGTCATTCTTGTCTTCCTGCCTTCCTAGCCGACAGTTTCATCTCCTTGGATCAGGCCTACAAAACACCTACCCATTCCCAGTGGCTGTGTTAGGAAGTCAGACAGGACTAAGGGCGGGGCTGTGAGTGCAAGTCTTTCTCTTCCAGGTGGGACAGTGTGTGGTGGTCTTCAGCCAGGCACCGAGCGGGAGAGCGCCCCTCAGCCCCAGTTTGAACTCTCGCCCGTCACCTATCAGTGCCACTCCTCCAGCCTTGGTTCCCGAGACCCGAGAGTACCGCTCCCAGTCCCCGGTGAGGAGTATGGACGAAGCACCTTGTGTTAATGGCCGCTGGGGAACACTGAGGCCCAGGGCTCAAAGGCAGACTCCCTCAGGTTCCCGGGAAGGGAGCCTCTCCCCAGCCAGAGGAGACGGCTCTCCTATTCTCAATGGTGGGAATTTGTCTCCAGGGGCAGCAGCTGTCGGGGGTGCTTCCTTAGATAGCCCTGTACAGGCCGTGTCTCCAAGCACGCCGTCTGCCTCTGACGGCTCCGACCTAAAAGTAGGACTTTCTCTAGCTCCTCGACGAGGGTCTTTACCCGATCAGAAGGACCTGAGGTTAAGTTCCATTGATCTGAATTGGGACCTGAAGTCTGCTTCCAGTAGCAGTCATGTGGATAGTACAGACAATAGGACAGTTGCAGGGAGTGTGAGACACCCTCCAGAACAGACCAATGGTGTTCACACCCCACCACATGTGGCCAGTGCCCTTGCGGGGGCTGTATCTCCCGGTGCCCTGCGTCGGAGTTTGGAAGCCATCAAAGCGATGTCATCCAAAGGCCCCTCAGCTTCGGCAGCACTAAGTCCTCCTCTTGGGTCTTCTCCGAGCTCCCCTGGGAGTCAGAGCCTGAGCAGTGGAGAAACAGTGCCCATCCCTCGCCCAGGACCAGCCCAAGGAGATGGTCATTCCTTACCCCCCATTGCTCGGCGCCTGGGCCACCACCCTCCACAGTCCCTCAATGTGGGCAAACCCTTGTACCAGAGTATGAACTGCAAACCCATGCAGATGTATGTGCTGGACATTAAAGACACCAAGGAGAAGGGCCGAGTCAAGTGGAAAGTGTTCACTAGCAGCTCCGTGGTCGGGCCTCCTGAGACCAGCCTGCACACAGTGGTGCAGGGCCGAGGGGAGCTCATCATATTTGGAGGGCTCATGGACAAGAAGCAGAATGTGAAGTACTATCCAAAAACAAACGCCTTGTACTTTGTGCGGGCAAAGAGATAATGTGCTCAACCCCTTCCCTTTCTGTGTCTTTTAATTTGGAATTTTCTGGTGTGCAAACATTTGGACTAAGACTTGGGAAAACTACGCGACTACCACAAACCAAAACTCCAATTCCATGCCTAACTTGCTCCAGGCTGGGATTAAATCCCCACTAAGGGAAAGAGTATATATATATATGCATATATATACAGATCTATTATATAGCCAACTCTGTTTACAATAAAGGCGAGATCTTCGTCCTGGTTCAGATCAGCTGTTGCGATCGTAGTGGAGGCTGTGCTGGCCTTTGTACTCTACTGATGATTAGACCGGGAAGTAAGGGGACAGACAGCAGTGACTTCCCACAGGAAGCTGAAGCGGCCCCTGTGAGCTTTCTATGGCCTTCTCGGAGTCAGAAGATGGTCTAGACACCGAGGAAGAGGCTCCAGCTGCTGCGCTGCAGGGTCAGAGTCCCTTACAGAAGACAGCTCTTTCCTGTCTTAAACCACAGAGGATGGCTCTGTAGAAGTGCCCTGTGCCTGGTCCCTTCTGTCCTCTGTGATCCAGAGAAGTCACCCAACAAGAAACCCTGTTTCCCACACGCTGGAGTCAGGCTGAAACAATGTTTATAGAGCCGCCGTCCATCCATCTGTCTGCCTCCTTCCTGTCCGTTGGTCTTTTTGAGTTCTCCCTACATGTCTTAGCAAAACATTCAAATGTCTGATTAGGGAATTTTCTGACAATCGTGTTTGGTTACAAGTTGCCAAAAACCATCCTTGTTTTCCTTTTAGAACGGGGTCCTCAGAGGCCTCTCCTGTCTGTAGGCTGCCCCCTGTCCTTCGGTGGTTTGCTCTGGGATGTTTTCTTTCACTTTTTTGTTCTATTTGGTTCATTTGTGTAAAGCATCAGAACTTTTTCACTTCTTCCTCTCTGACAGAGCTCCAGTGTCCACAGAATTCAGACATGTTAGAGCCTTCCTGGCATTCTCATGGCCAGTTGGGACCCACCCAGGTGTGCTGGTACACACTGTGCCCTAGCACCCAGGGCAGAGGCAGGGTGACTTCAGGCTTGGGGTTAGCCTGGGTTATATGATGAGACTGTCTCAGCAAAACAAAGTAAATCTGTGAATCATCAAAAGACACCTTTTCTAGTTTTCTCTTTTTCCAAGGCAGTGCCTCACTATGTACCTCACAGAGATCCTCCTGCCTCTGCCTGTCACCTGTGGCACAGCCCTGTGTAGACAAGGGACTAGCTTGAGTATCACATCCTTGACATTGGAGACACACACTGACCTGGGAGCAGCTCCTCCTTCATGTCGACTTGTTCTTCTGTCCCCCAAAACAGAGCTTTCCTTTCTGCCTTCACCTCATTTCCTAGATAAGGTACAGCCAACCAGGAGAATGGTTTGTTTGTTCATAGAGAAAGCTATAAATTACTGGTCTCTAAGCCACAGCCTAGCCATAGGATAAATCAAAAGATTATTTCAAATGACCATGCAACTATGGTTTGGTGGTTTCTCATCAGTGGGTAGAGGATTTTTATTTTGCCTTTAAAACTGACATTGAAAGGACAACAGTGTGTTGCCCAGCGGCATTCTCCCTTTCCCTGTCAGCATCTCCCAGGCACGAGCCTGCTGCGGCTTGTCTGGCTCGTGACAGCACTCCACCTTCCGACAAGTGTCTCCTACTTCATGTTCAGTCTTTCCTTAGCCTTTAGCTTTGCTCTGGTGGTCTTGGCAGGGAAGCCCTTCTGTTTTGAAACCTGGAAAAGGCCAACTCAAGAGGAGGGGCATGTGCTCTGGAGCCGCTCCCGAGGGAGCGCCCCTGTGCCTACTTCCTGTGTGCCCCGTCGCTCCAGCTCCCTGCTCTGTTGCTACTACCAGTCCTTTGGCCAAGACTGATCCTGTGGGGTCTTAAGAGGTGAGGCCAGCAGATAAGCAGCCTAGCATTGCTGAACCCTCTCTGGTGTGTGCATGTGGATGGCGCCTCTGGACTTGGTCTCTACTGAAACATCAAGCATTCAGACACCTCAAAGTTAAGCGTCTCGACTTTGTAGTCTTTCTCTTTTCCCTGTGGCCTTCCCAAGCTGGCTGTCAACTGTTGATTCTTCCAGTTCTCCCAAGTAGACAGGCAACAGAAACCTTAGCCTCTTAGGAAGGTGTGGGTCCCTCTGCACTGGCTGCTGGGATGTCTGCAGTCCCTCCAGAGAAAACAGCGCGAGCCTCGCCTGCACCCAGCCCTTTGGGACTGGGTGGTCCCCGAGTGCTGTAGATGTTGCTGTGGGAAGTGACTCGGCAGTGGAGACAGCGGTCTCCTCAGCTTCACGAGGCTGTATATGTCCTACAACTTCCAGTATGCCAGCAGAGCTCAGGATCCACACAACACGGTCAGTTCAAATTTAACCACCATTCCTTTTTTGACACGATACCAATTTTGTCTTAAAATTCACCAAGAGACATGAAACAAAATATTTTGTTTGAACCCTCAGGAGCACCTAAAGAAAATATTTATCAGTATTTAAGTATTTAAAATACATCTTATGTCTACTTGAAGCTTTAACCCTTTCCATTCCTGCAAGTGTGCCTTTGAGAGCCCTCAGTCATATTAACTTCAGTCATTTTGTTGGCCTCCTGTGAGAGTTCTGGGCGCTGCTCTGCTCCTGCACGGAGCTCCTGGTCATGCGTGCCACATAGTGTGCGGCAGAGAACACTCGTTTCTCCCTCCTGATGCTGCCTTTCTTCCTTGTTTGGGATGAGGGCTCCAATGATGAGAGCACCAATAAGATAGAAGCAAGCTTGAGTTTTGTTGAAGGTAATGCTGGGCTTGCTCTCCCAGCCTTCTGATTCTAATGTTTGAGTTCTGGCAAGAATTGAAACCACGAACTATGGAGGAACGGTCTTGGAACTCCCCTAACTAAAGAAGAGGAGAGAAGGCAGGATTGCAGGAGGCTCAGCTCGGAAAGACAGAACCCACTGCAGTGGGACGAGGGGGTGCTCCCTTTGTCTATATAAGTTCCTTCTGCCTTGCTTTTCCCTGACTCTTCAGTCTGTCCATCTGTCTGTCCTTGTCCTCACGGTGACTCTGGCGTGGTGATGTACTCTATTTGCATTACCTGTGGTCTCACCAGCAAAAATGACAGTGGGGAGGATCTGAAGGAGTCCAGAGTAAGGAAGCCTGGCCTGGGGACTGTGTAAGGCCTGCTCTGCTGTCATCTGCAGGTGGCCTCTCACTGGCCCCATCCTTGGGAATGAAAGCCAACCTCTGGCTCCACCGTGCTCGCTCTGCCCCCTCCTATCAACCAGGGCTTACATTGGTGCACGCCCACCACGCCCTGACAAAGCTGGTGCTGTGAGTGATTTTCCCATACAACTCAGGGGTGCCAGGCGGCTCCCCCCAATAGTCATTTTAGGCACATCACAGTGTGGGAATGAAAATGGATTCCATGGATATTTAAATCTGTCCATCTCATTTTTGTTAATGTTTCCCCCGATGACTTTTTAGCAGTTTAACAAATAAAACAACGGACTGAATCGTCTTAACTGTTTTATTAGTACAGGAAAGAAAGGTGGGGGGAATCCCTGAGATGGGGGCAGTGTGGGGGGAGGATGGCTGGGAAAGTGGTTTGCTGAGCGAGAATGCTGTCCCTGTCCCCATCATGCCTGAAAGACTTTGCATTGCAGATTCTCAGTCTCACCCTGAGGTGGAGACCTAAGGGAAGTGAGCAGAGGTGTACAGAGGGACAGGACAGCCTTTGAACCTGACCTTTTCGGTTATGAGGACACAGGACACAGCAAATAGGGTTTAGATACCGTCTTCTGTTCGCTACTTTACCCTGGGAGCCGGTATTACCAGCTGTGCTGTCGTCTCTGCCCTGCAGGATGAGGAAGATGCAGAAGCAGTGGAGGAAGTGTCCTAGTGTGGTGCACTGCCTGGCCGTAGTGTGGTGCATGACTTGGCCATGCATGCACAGGCCCAGCTGTACTCCCCAACCAGGGTGGCTTCCCCCAAGGTGAGTGTAAGAAAGACAGACAATGCAGATTCACCAGCCCAGGTCACCACCCTGAGCTTAAGCCTTTATCTTCTGGGAATCTGAAAACCGCCCCTAAAGGCAGTGGGCTGGAGTACCGTTGGCTGTAGACAAGATACCCACTAGACTGCCCTTGGTACAGGGCCGCCACACATGCCTGGGGCTGACCCTCTTCCACTCCCTCTGCCCCTAGGGGGAGCTGCCCTTTGCTGTTATTAGCCCATCTACATATAGTATCACCAGTGGATGCCTGTGGGGGTGACTGCGCCATTGCTAGGAGTGTCTGAGTGGGGACTGATGGGTTGCAGAGGAGGGGTGACAGCTGCTTCACACATAAAATTAGGAATGAGATCTCGGTGCCCTTGAATAGATGCGATTACTCCCAATGGCCACCTGGGGAGCCCTAGGGAAGGCTTTGAGTGCACCTGCATGCTCTGCCCCAGACAGTGGGGAAAGAGGACAGCTCACCCAGTGTTTCCATTTTCTACCCTGCTTGGTTTCCTCCTTTTCCAGCCTGTCTCAGCCTGTCCCACCCCAGGCTAACCCTTACAAGGCCAACACTGCAAAGCCTCCTCAGGGGCCCCACCTGCCTACCTGCTGCAGGAGAGAATGAGTACTGACAACAGGAAGACATGCTCTGCTGCCCATGAAAAGGGTGGAACGGACCCAGGATCCTTGAGTGTTTACTGACCCTCACCCCAAGGCAACAGGACACTGGTACCCCAAAGAAACGCACCCTGGGGAGCATACAGCTTCCTCAGCTGTCTCTACACTCCAGTGGCAACAGAACAGCAGAACCGCTCCATTCAAGCCCAGCTAGTGAACTACAAGTTCCCTGGGCTTCCATATAAAAGTGACAGCGGAAACACTGAGAAGTCTCACCCCAACATAAATGATGGCCTCCCCAAAACTGCAGAGATGACATCCACTCTTTAGTTAATTCTCCTCCTATATATTGTACTTGCCGAGATCACATGCAGTTGGGGCATAGTCAGTACAGTTGGGTGGGGGTGCAGGAGAGAGCGTTGGCTGGACCTCGGGAAGGTCTATCGTCCCTCCTCTCTCCTGTGAGGGACTGTCAGCAGGCCTCATCTTGAGGGGTCTCCTCTGTAGTCTCAGGTACTCTGATGAAGCTAGTAATGGCTGTTACACTTGGGAGACAGTATTCTATAACAATGTGACAATCACAGTTCATCCTCACATGTGGCAGGGAGAGATCTTAACCAGAATCCCAGTAGGAAGAGACAATCTGGTCTCTCACGACGAGACCAGCATTGGAGGGCTCAGTGCAGAGTTCTCCCTGGAGCGGATCGTTGTGAGAGATGACCTGTGAGTAGTCCCTGGCATTGAAGTAAACCTGCAACACTGAACATTAGCCCCAAGGCTGGGGAGCAGGAGATTAAAATGAGAGGGGCCGGGCACTTGAGAGGCAGAGGCAGGCAAATCTCTGAGTTCAAGGACAGCCTGGTTTACAAAGTTCCGGGACAGTCAGGACTACATAGGAAGACCCTGTCTCAAAAGGAAAAAGAAAGAAAGAAAAGAAAAGAAAGAAAGAAAGAGAAAGAAAGAAAGAAAGAAAGAAAGAAAGAAAGAAAGAAAGAAAGAAAGAGAAAGAAAAAGAAAGAGAAAGAAAGAAAGAAAGAAAGAAAGAAAGAAAGAAAGAAAGAAAGAAAGAAAGAAAGAAAGAAAGAAAAAGAAAGAAAGGTAGGTAGGTAGGTAGAGGAAATAAAGATGAGGAAGAAGAAATCTGGCATGTTAATACTGTAGAAAATGAGAAGTAGCTGAATCAGAGTTTACCTGAAATTATGGAGGTGAAGTGACTGATTCAGAGACTGACTGAAGGAGGCAGGAGGTGGTGTGTGGTGAAATTTTTTTGGGGGGGAGGGGTGCTGGGCCTTCAGTTACACCCAAGATCCTGTGCACACTGAAGCACACTACCATTGAACCAGTCCTGACGATGATGAAAATGCCTGCCTGTATCTTTGGCTCATGCCTTCAAATCCCAGCACTCAGGAGGCAGACCATTGAGTTCAAGGCCAGCCTGGTCTACAGAGCAAGTTCTCGGACAGCCAGGGCTACACAGAGAAACCTTGTCTCAAAAAGGAAAGGAGAGGTAGGCTTGTTCCAGTTAGTTCCTGCCCTCTGCATGGATGGAACCTTGTACTTATAAGGCAGGTGTCCTCACCAAGCCTCCCCCTGCTTCCGAAGGAGAAAGCAGGGCTCCACCTGGGATGGTCGTAAGTGCCAGTAGAACCAGGGCAGGTACCCTAGTACATGGAGCAGCCCTTGCCAATACCTGTCAGTGTGAGAGCCAGTGATGGATCCTTCTAGAGCCTTGAGAAGGACAGGCTGGATCTGTAGAGTGAAATGGGATGATGAGTCCAGAAACCTGCGCCTGAATGGGGGTTGGGGGTGAGGGCGGGGTGGTACTGGGGAGAAGACATCAAGGAACATGGTGGGATGGCTGAGGCATGAAGCACTACATGTGCAAGATGTGCAGCACAACAGACATGTAGGGAATAAAGCGCTCAGCCTCGTGGCTGAGGATCTGCTGGTAGAGTTTCTGCACAGTACCCACCACTGCGCTCGACACATGCATTGTGTCTGCTGCTTGGCAGGTGGCACCCTGTCCTGTGGACTTTACATTTGAGCTGGAGGTCGGGGACAAGGGCCAGATGAGAATATAAACAGCAAAGCAGAAAGGGGTGTGCCCGTGGGGCGGTTGGGCTCTTCCAAAAGGATTTTCTTCAATTTTTGAAGAGAGACACAGACAGACAGACAGACAGACAGACAGACAGACAGACAGACAGAAATACTTATGGACGCCAAAAGGGGGGGGAGTGATGGATCCCCTGGAGCTGGAATTAGCTTTGTAAGCCACTAGATGTGGGTGCTGGGATCCAGCCCTCTGACAGACTGACAAAGCAGTGATCACTCTTGACTGCTAAGCCATCTCTCCAGCCCCTCCTATTTCGTGTGTGTCTGTGTATGCCTGTGTGATTCTGTGTATCTGTGTGTGTGCATCTTCATAGATAAGTGAAAAGATAGCATGTGAGTTGGTCCTCTCCATCTATCATGTGGGCCTCAGGAATTTTGTCTCCCACTATGTGGGCCCCAGGGATCAAACTCAGGTCAGTATCAGGCTCGGCAGTGAGTGTTCTTACCTGCGGAGCCTGACTCCTAACATGTAGCCAACTGATCCCAGGAGGCCCTAGGAGAGACCTGTCTCAGCTGAGAGCTGACTGGAGAAACTGGTCAGAAAAGACCACGTGGAAGGAACATCAGGGACATAGGCCCTGCTTGCTGTCTGTAACCGGGGAGTCTCCACCCACCCATGACTGACAGTGCCCACCTCTGGCCAGACCACTCACATCCGATACCCACAGTCTGTTATGCCACCTCACGAGCCTCCTTCAGGGCCTCTTTCTCTGATGCTCTGGTCTGCACCTCCTCTCCCCCCTCAGTCAGGGGAGCCACTATCCATCCAGTCCCTGGTGGGTCGTCGTGATGTCAGATTAGCCTTTGACTGAACTGGCTGTACTTTGAGTTTGGAGAGTGGCCTGAGGGAGTCTGGGGACACCTTGTGGGAAGCCAGTCAAGACTTGAAGACTTGTATGTTCACGAACACATCTTGAGCGAGAGGGAGGAGAGCCCGTGTTACTCCAGAAGCACTGAGGAGCCTGTAGGGGGGTTGCTTTCCTATCCGCTCCACCTCAGGATGCTCAGGCAGGGCTGTGCATTTCCTGCTTTCAGCCAGCCTCACCCAAGGCCAGGCTTCTGTGTGCCTGCCCACCTAGACCTCCCAGCTACTCTAGGCTGGTGACATATTCCTGCCTTGAGGAATCCTGCCCCACGGCCATCTGGTGCTCTTGTCCAGAGGTGCTTGATAAATACATGTGGGGACAGCAAACAGACGAATAAATCAGAGGACTCCTGGGCAAGGGGTGGAGGGGGGGGAGGGATGGGGAGCATGGCCCACCTGCTTTGCCTTAGGCTTAGAAAGAGAACCGACTTGCCAAAGCTGGGGAGGGGGGAGTGAGAGTTTAGAGGTTAAAGAATACAGGAGCCGGGCCTGGTGGCGCAGGCCTTTAATCCCAGCACTCGGGAGGCAGAGGCAGGCGGATTTCTGCGTTCGAGGCCAGCCTGGTCTACCAAGTGAGATCTAGGATAGCCAGGGCTATACAGAGAAACCCTTTCTCGTAAAACAAACAAACAAACAAAAACAACAAACAAACAAACAAAAAAGAATACAGGAGACTAGAACCCAGCACACCAGGAGAGCCCACAAGTGCCTTAAGCATAGCTCTGAACTGGCCCACAAGTGCCTTAAGCATAGCTCTGAACTGGCCACCCCCAGGCTCTGTTGGTTGGCTGCCTGTCTCCAGCGGCGGTGTCTATTTAACCAAGGTCTTGGGCCCTGCTGTGGACTGACTGGTGTCTCTATAAAACCCTAACTCTAATAGGACTATATTTGGAGATGAATCCTTTTTTGGGGGGGAGGAGGGTTGGTTTTTCAAGACAGGGTTTCTCTGTATAGCCCTGGCTGTCCTGGAACTCACTTTGTAGATCAGGCTGGCCTCGAACTCAGAAATCCGCCTGCCTCTGCCTTAGAGATGAATCCTTTAAGAAGGGAGTTAAGATTAAAGCAGATCAAACACACACACACACACACACACACACAAAAAGATTAAAGCAGATCATAATGGTGGGGGCCCTGGTCAAACTAGATAGTGCCTATTTAAGGTATGGTGGCCAGTGTTCTTTAGTCCCAGCACTCAGGAGGCAGAGGCAGGCAGATCTCTGTGAGGCCTAGGCCAGCCTGGTCTACATAGCAAGTTCCAGACTAGCCAAGACTGCATAGTGAGACCCTGTGTCTAAGTGTGTGTGTGTATGTGTGTGTGTGTGTGTAAAACAAAAATGAGAGAGGGGGTGTGTGAGCAGCAGACACCATTATGGTGGTACACACTTGTAATTCCAGCACCCAAGCGGAGGCAAGAGGACCAGGAGTTCCCCAGGCCAATCTAGGGTACACAGTGAGAGTTTGTCTCCAAAAAGAGGAAATAACAGCAGAGGACTGAGCAGAGAAGAGGCCATGTTGTTACACACGAGGAAGGCGGTGGCCGAAACCAGCCCTGCAGTGCGGTTGGTTAAGTCAGCCTCCAGCTGCACAGAAACACTTGTCTGTTGTTTGAGCCCCCAGTCTATGCCATGCAATCAGAGCATTACATTACAAGTGTTAAAAAGTGCAGATTCATTTAGAGATTCCCAAGATTCAAGGCAGACCTGGGCAAGGCTGGGTGTAAAGTCTAGAAGCCCAAAGACAAGTTGGATCTAAATGTTTCTGGCAGAGAGATTCCTAGCACTATAGAAAGGACCACATCTCAGGAGCATGTGCAATGGGTTCTGTCTGGCCACAGACTCCAGTAGGAATGATTTCCTCTTGCACTGCCTTGCTGCCCTGTAAGCCTTTGTGGGTCTGTGACCCCCCCCCCCTGCTGCTCTTGACTTCACTAGCACCTCCTAGGTGCCAAGGGTGGAGTCTTGAAAACCCAGAACCCAATCTGGCCGGATAGATAAGGTGTTTTTAGAGTCAGGTAACCCAGGCTTCAGAGTCTGTTTTTCCACCGACTTGTTGTGTTCCAGCTACCTCCTCTGGAGCAGCAAAGACATGAAGCTGTTTATATAGAGATGAGTGTCCACAGACTCCAGGGCAAGCGGCCCTCCCTCGCAGAGCCTACTTCACTCATCCCTTGCAAAGCAGTGGCTGGCCTTTTTTGAAGACCTGCTTGAGATGCCTGTGTAGATGACTGACACCGCTCAGAGTGTCTCAGACACTGGCTCATCTTGTGCAGCTCACAGGCATTTCCTGAGCTGCCATCTTCTGGGTTGCTCACAGGTCCGGGCTGGAGCATCCAGTCAGAGGGCAGGATTTCTGGCTCGCTGGGCACACAGTTGGGGCTTGGTCATTGTTGAATGACAGGAATGAATAAATCAATTAGTAAACAAATGGCTCTTTATTCAGACCTCTTACAAAGTCCCATGACGCCTCAATCCAGAGGTATTTGACTCTGAATCTGCTGGGCAGGATTGATGGAGCTGTGATGTTAATAACAGGAGCAGAAGAACTTAACCCGCTAAGCTGTGCTGCCCAGCACGGTTGTAAAAAACCCTGTGAAGGTGAATAAATAAATAAATGGCCGGACATGGTAGCACATGCCTTTAATCCCAGCACTACGAGAGGCAGGGGCAGGGGAGTTTCTGTGAATTCAAGGATAGCCTGATCTACAGAGAGTGTTTCAGGACAGTCAAGGCAGAGAAACCCTGTCTCAAGGAGGAGAAGTAAGAGGATGAGGTGGAGGAGGAGAGGGATGGGGAAGGAAAGGAGGAGAAACAGGAAGAGGAAGAGGAAGTGGAGGAGGAGGAAGAGGAGAGAAAGGGAAAGAGAAAAAAAAAAAGAAGAAGAAAGGAAATAATGTCCATTTTGTAGAAAAGGAAACTTAAGAGTCTCAGAAAACTGAGGAAGCCTCCTTCCTGGGGGAGATGATGTCGTTTGATAGGAAAATAGGAGCTCACATTGGTAAAGCCGAATAAGGTCCTGCCTGCTTAGGGAAGGAGCTACAGACCTTGCAAAACCCACAAAGACCCGCCTGAATTCAGGAGCCCCGCCTCCGCCTGCGTCACCATGACAACATTTCTGCACATGCGCTTCGTGGACAGTGTCTTGACCTGGCGGAAGCAGGCTCTGCTGGCAGGACAGAAACGAAGGGCGGGCTTTTAAAAGGATCGTCACCCTGCTGGCGGGGACTGTGAAGGTTGGTGGTCTCGAGAGTCGGAATTGAGGGAGTAGAGGCGAAGCGGGGCTCGGAAGGAGATAAAGCAGAGGGGGCTTGTGGAAATACCTTACCAGGACAAGGATGGGTTAGTTCCCCAGAGAGCAATGTAGAGGAATGGGGCTATAGAAATGCACTTTGGGGATGGGGATCCAAGTTCCAAAGGAAAGCCAGAGAGAGATTAAGGACCTCGGAGTCGCCTTGGGATAATGGTTGCCCCTCTCTCCACTCCTACTCCCAGTATTCGGACACATCCTTACCTTACTGGCGTACTCAAGCATGGCCAGACCTCCCATGCACGGTTCGGTGATTGTCCCAGACTGGCATGAGACGGTCGAGGGCAAGGAGTACTTATCTTGCATCCTGCGCAAGAATCGCCGGCGGGAGTTTGGTAAGTGCCACCCAGCCCCCCAGATCTCACCGCGTACCACTAGTACACCCTTGACACTCCCTGGGACAGCAAGAACAGATCCGTGGGACTTGCCCCACAGCACTTCTGACCATCGAGGTCTCCTGGGTGCCGCCTGTAGCCTCTAGTCTCAGGCCCCCTTCCCCAAATCTCCTTAAAGCTAATTCCACCAACAGAGCCAGGAACATGGAAACAGCCCATCCCTGCCAACAGCAGCTGTCACCAGAGATGCTGTTGACTGAGCCCTCACTTGGGGTCATGCCCTCTGCTGGGCACTTTGCACTTGCACAGCAACCTTGCAACCTTGTTTCAGACAACAATTCAACATGTATCCAGTATTCGTTATTGTGTATCCGGTACTGGTTATGTAGACCAGGGGGGTCTCAAACTCACAGAGCTCCACCTGGCTTCTGGCTTCTAAGTGCTGGGATCAAAGGCATGTAGCACCACACCACGTCCTGCCTATTCAACTTTCGATTTATTTATTTTATGTATATGAGGGCTCTGTCTGCTTGAATGCCTGCAGACCAGAAGAGGAAATGTTTTGTGAGACGCCATGTAGGTGCTGGGAATTGAACTCTGAACCTCTGGAAGAGCAGCCTGTGCTTTTAAGTTCTGAGCCA
This sequence comes from Mus pahari, assembly GCF_900095145.1. Lineage (NCBI taxonomy): Eukaryota > Metazoa > Chordata > Mammalia > Rodentia > Muridae > Mus > Mus pahari. The sequence goes on from NC_034595.1 coordinate 92,157,113, forward strand.
TCTCTCCAGCTTCTGTGTACAGTTTTAAGAACTTATAAAGATCCCAATGAGTTGGTTTGGGGATTTATTTGTAGTAGCTGTAAATACTTTCGTTTATTAAAAAAGGAATTGTAATATATATTTGAAACAGGGTTTCTCTGTATAGCTCTGGCTGTCCTGGAACTCACTCAGTAGACCAGGCTGGCCTGGAACTCAGAAATCTGCCTCCCTCTGCCTCCCAAGTGCTGGGATTAAAGGTGTGCACCACCACTGCCTGGCCTAAGATATATTTTTAGGTATAAGAAATCCAGATTGGCCGGGCGGTGGTGGCGCACGCCTTTAATCCCAGCACTTGGGAGGCAAAGGCAGGCGGATTTCTGAGTTCGAGGCCAGCCTGGTCTACAAAGTGAGTTCCAGGACAGCCAGGGCTGTACAATGAAACCCTGTCTCGAAAAAACAAAAAACAAAAAACAAAAACAAAACAAAAAAAAAAGAAATCCAGATTGAATAGTAACAATATTGGGGCTGAACAGGTGGCTATGTGGTTAAAAGCACTGACTGCTCTTCCAGAGGTCCTGAGTTCAATTCCCAGCAACCACTTGGTGGCTCACAGCCATCTATAATGGGATCCAGTTCCCTCTTCTGGTGTGCAGGCATAAATGCAGGGAGAGCACTGTATACATAATAAATAAATCTTTAAAAAAAATTTCATGACAGAAAGTGCTGGCACATGTCTTTAATACCAACACTTGGGAGGCAGAGACAGGCGGATGTACGAGTTCTGAATTTGAGGCCAGCCTGGTTTACAGAGTGAGCTCCAGGACAGCTAAGGCTACACAGAGAAACCCTGTTTTAAAAAAAAAAAAAAAAAAAAAAAAAAAAAAAAAAATCAAACTTAAGGGGGAAGGGGGCCTGGAAGAGCTGGAGAGTTAGCTCATCAGTTAAGAGTACTAGCTGCCTTTCCAGGGGGCCTAGGTTGAATTCCCAGCATCCACATGGCAGATACAACTGCCTGTCTCTCCAGACCCAGGGAATCAACCCCTTTGGCCTCTGCCTCTGCCAGCACCAGGCATGCATTATGCATTCACCAATGCAGGCATTCTTCAAAATAGATGCATAAGCCTTTAAACAAAATCAACAACAACAAAAGCTTTGTGTTTGTTTGGGGAACAGTGAGACAGCTCAGCCAGTGAAGTGCTTGCTGCATAAGGTTGGCAGCCCGGGGTCCCCAGAAGCCATAATAAGGGGGAAAGCCAATTCCACAACTTCACATGTGTAATGTGACATGCACACACACACACACACATACACACCCTGTATCATCATATACATGATAATAAATAAATGCTTAATAAAACCTCACGTTGATTATCTCTTGTGAAGTTTTGGGCTAATCATGGCAGTGACCATGATTTGTAAATAACTCTTGTGTTGTTTGTTTTGTTTTTCAAGACAAGGTTTCTCTGTGCAGTCCTGGCTGTCCTGGAACTCACTCTGTAGACCAGGCTGGCCTCGAACTCAGAAATCCACCTGCCTCTGCCTAATAACTCACTTTTTAAAAAAAGCTTGAGGGCAAGAGTGTGGCCTGGGACTGTGAGATCTGATGCCCTCTTCTGTGTCTGAAGACAGAGACAGTCTACTTACATATAATAAATAAATAAATCTTTAAATCTTTAGGCCAGAATGAGCAGGGCCAGACAGAGAAAAAAAAAGTGTAGGCTGAAGGCAGCTACATTGTATTTACATATAATTAATAAATACATCTTTTTAAAAAGATGTATTTATTTTATATATCAGTGATCTATCTGCATGTACACCTACATGTGCAGGAGAGGGCATCAGAACTCATTACAGATGGTTGTGAGCCACCATGTGGTTGCTGGGAATTGAACTCGGGACCTCTGGAAGAGCTACTGGGGCTCTTAACCGCTGAGCCATCTCTCCAGCCCCAGCACCCAGAGTTTTATCTGTGTTAACAGCAGAACCAGTGACCAGAGGAGTATGTCATCCATGTCCCCAACCAAGCTCCAGAGCAGATGACAATGATGCGCAAATCAACTGTGAGATCCTAGAACATCTCCATGTATCCGGGGCCTCCCTGGGGGCAGAGTTCCATGCTGAACCAAGCTGTCTAGTTAGCTTTCAAGATAGGGTGTCTGTCCCAGGATCTGAGCAAGTGCAGAATTGACTCCCCAACTCCCTGACTCCCTCCTTGCCACACCACAGGGTTGCTTGAACGCCCGGTGCTGCCCCCCTCCGTGGTCATTGATACTGCCAGCTATAAGATCTTTGTGTCCGGGAAGAGTGGTGTGGGCAAGACAGCACTGGTGGCAAAGCTGGCCGGCCTGGAAGTGCCTATAGTACACCATGAGACCACAGGTGAGTGAGTTTAACCTTCAGCCTTGGTTGCCTTCCACAGCATGGGGACAAGAACCTCTCCCCAGCTATATTAGTGGCGCTTTATATATAATCATGCCATTTCCTCAGGAAGTCGGGTTGTTTGGGTTGGTACTAGAGACAGTGGTGGCCACATGCCTTGTGTCTAGTAGGTATTAAGGTGTTCAAGACTTTCCCCTGCCACAGTTAAGTTTCTGCTCCATCATATGTCCCAGGACCTTTGGGTCTCCCTATACAAGCAGTGAGACCCCTTTCTCCTGGCGAGGGCCAACTCTGCCTTTGTCTACCAAGGACTACAGCAGAACAAGACTGTTTACGTCCTGAGTCTGAGGAGTCTCTCAGGTCAGGGGCCGTGCCTTCCTGTCACAGTGGTGACCCACAGGGTGGAGACGTATCTCTTCTTCTTACCCCTTCCTGTCCCCACCCCCACACCCCCGATCCCACTTCTGAATGGCAGATCCCAATTCTCCTCAGGCATTCAGACCACTGTGGTGTTTTGGCCAGCCAAGCTGAAGGCCAGCGACCGTGTTGTCATGTTCCGTTTTGAATTCTGGGACTGTGGGGAGTCCGCCCTCAAGAAGTTTGATCACATGCTGCCGGTGAGCTGGGCAAGTGGGCCTCAGTGGGTCTCTGGGTGGAGGTCGTTGTTAGAGCCCCACCCTGTCTGCAGGAGCCTGACCTGAGATCCGTGTGCTGGGCTGGCTGCAGGGCTCTGGCTGGCACTGGGTATTGTGTTCCAGCCACTCTCTGCTCCGGGCCTCAGTTTCCTAGTCTGCGAAAGGAGGGGTTGTTGCTGATTCTTCTTGGAGCCCTGAAACTAGTTGGAGGGTTCTAGTCCTGTGTGGCTACGTGGCCACGTGAGTGTTCCACCAGCCAGCCTCTCTGTCCTTAGGCTTGTAAAGAGAATGCGGATGCCTTCCTCTTCCTCTTTTCTTTCACCGATCGCGCCTCCTTCGAAGACCTTCCTGGGCAGTTGACGCGTGTAGCCGGTGAAGCTCCCAGCGTCGTCAAGATAGTGATTGGGTCCAAGTATCCTTTGAGTGGCCCCTCTTGTGGGACAGTGGGCGTGGGGGAATAAAGGGAGTGGGAGAAAACCCACGTCCTGCCAGAGTTCCGGTGCTTTGGGCGGGCAGACTCGGGAGGACTGCTGTACAGTTTCCACGCGGCCCCGGGTGGGTGTTTGGCTGTGGGAAGCCACTGAACCCAGCCCGCCAGGGAGTGGACAAGGGGCAGTCTGAGGGATAACAGGTTCTCAGTCTCTGGCATCCCAGATGTCACTGGACACCACGGAGGAGCTGAGAACAAAATGGGGACCCCAGGGGCAGCTCGGTCATCCGCAGGGCCAAAGAGAGGAGAGGGCAGGGAGGGGAGGGACACTGGGTGGTTCCCAGGCGGGTGAGAGTCTTTGGCTGGAGTGCAGGAAGGCCTTCCAGCGGGAGGTTAGGGGAAAGCCTATCCCATCGTTCAAGCACAGCGAGCCTTAATGAGCAGAGACAGTCTGTGGTTTTAGAGCTTTATGGTAGAAAGCAGGGGGAAAGAGAGAAGGGAGAAAGAGGGAGAGGCCGGCCATGGCCCCGTGGAGAGAGGGGGGAAGGGAGAGAGAGAAGGAGGGCTAGAGAAGAGAGTAAGAAAGATGAGAGCTTAAAGAGAGCAAGGAGGGGCCAAACAGCCCCTCTGATAGTGGGCTGGGCTACCTTGCTGTTGCCAGGTAACTGTGGGGAGGAGCATACCTGGCTATAGTCAGGTAACTGGGGGTGGAGTCTAGCCAGAATGTCAGAAGCTTGGGACATTGTCTGCATGACTTATAGTCACAGAATTATGGAGTTGGGGGCTCTGTGGTGTCAGGCGCCTGTCTCTGGGAATGTGGCTCAGTATTCTGTCCCTTTATCCGACTGGGTCTCTGGAGCAAGCCTCATTCAAGCAAAACAGGCTGCCTTTCGCCGCCCCACACCCTATGATGCTCTCCTGGTAAAGTACCTGTGTCCGTCCCCCCGACCCCCGTGAGGTCCAACCCATACGTTTCCATTCAAGGGTGTCTAGGATCTACCCTAGACCCTGGGTATAGCCTCTCAAGAAGAGGCCAAGGCTGGGTCTGATGGGGTGGCGAGCAGAGACAGGCACCTTAGCCCTCCGGCAGGTTTGACCAGTACATGCACACGGATGTACCAGAGCGAGACCTCACAGCCTTCCGGCAGGCCTGGGAACTCCCCTTGTTCCGGGTGAAGAGTGTGCCGGGGCGGCGGCTGGCAGATGGACGAACACTGGATGGCCGGGCCGGGCTGGCCGACACAGCCCATGTGCTCAATGGCCTTGCAGAACAGTTGTGGCACCAGGACCAGGTGGCAGCCGGCCTGCTCCCCAGCTCCCCAGAGAATGCTCCTGGCTGAAGGGTGACAACCTCCTTGGTAGCGACTGGTACTGGTGATCCCCACTTCTATCCTGAGGACCGGCTGAGGAGGGCTCTCACATGGCAGTAAGATGGGGCACGAGGCTCCAGAGTTAAAAGGAGCCCCCCTGCCTTTCGCCTTTCTGCAGTAACCACAGAAATGGTGGCGGGGGTGGGTACTCAGACAGACCCTGTTATAACTTTAATTTTTTTTCAACTCCTATTTTAAATGATGGTTCTTAAATACTTTAACCTCGCTTGTAGCCCACCACCCACCAGTGGTAGTGGAAAAGAAAGGACACGGGGGTTGGGAGGAGCAGACCTGTTTAGAAAGGTTCTTTGGAGCAACTCCTGTCTGTGTTGTCTAGAAATCAGCAGTTCAGTTCACACGTTAACAATGGCAGATCAGTCCACTTGCAGACATGCCATGGATATACCGGCAGTCTGGTTCAGTAGAGTCAGGATAGCCAACACGAATCAGCAGCGGTTGGCACTACCTAGCAGAGACAGCCAGGCCTCAGCCTCGGCTCCAGTGAGCAGGAGGGACCCAGGGGGACACCAGGAGAAGTTCTTGGCTGTGCCTCTCTCAGGGAAGCAAAGATCAGTGAAGACTCAAGACCCACAAGCATTGCACAGCTGGCTGTACCAGCAAGCCAAGCTCTGCCTCCATTACTCTGTGGAGTCCTGGTTATACCGGCCAAACATCATCATGTCCTCCACGTGTCTTGCCTCAGCATGGGCATCCAATCAGCCTGAGTCTGGGGAGGTGGCAAGAAACTGCAGCACACCACCAGATGCTTTTTGGTGCGTTTCTCTCTATGGAGTCCCAACAGGGCTCAACTACGCAATGTTAAGGTAGACCAATACATGTGTGTTGGTAGCAATGGATCCTTCATCACGTGTCCTTTCACATGTCTGCTTTAACAGAACATCCTCTCTCCTATGTCCCCTTCAGCGAAATGTTCCTTCAGAGTCTGCCTTAGCCTTTCACCTGGGTCTGCTTCAGGAAAACACCCCTTCATATGTTTGCCCCAGCAAAACACCTAACACAACTGACTGTCCAAAGAACGCTCAAGTTTCCACTTCATATCCCCCTTTCTGTTTAAGAATTGTCCTTTTCTTAACATTAGCAATCTATACAGAATAGAAATAATTATAAGAACCATCACATTTTCAATAAATGGCTTATGTACAATATAGTCAAACAATAGTCTTAAAAAGAAACCTTAAGCCGGGCATGGTGGTGCACACCTTTAATCCCAGCACTTGGGAGGCAGAGGCAGGAGGATTTCCGAGTTTTGGGCTAGCCTGGTCTACAAAGTGAGTTCCAGGACAGCTAGGCCTGTACAGAGAAACCCTGTCTTGAAAAACCAAAAAAAAAAAAAAAAAAAAA
>NC_034595.1:92163719-92180081 GCF_900095145.1 Mus pahari
ACAAAAAACCTTAAATTTTTATCAATAAACAATAATTAAGCAAAACAACCTAAAACCGTAGATGATAACAACTATAACACATCAAGCAACCAAAACTACCCACCCCTACTTAAGGGGTTGGGACAATTTTATATATATATATATATATGTTTCCTGATGAATTGGTGTGAAGAATTCCTGTTTTGGGGGGGGCACCAAGGAAAAATTGGTTAGCTAGAGTAAAGCTAACTGTAGCATTGATTGCCCAGTCTCTATCGTTTGTTGTTAAGGCCCTAAGGGGGAAATGGTTAGTCTGAGAAAAGCTAGCTAGCTGAAGCATTCATTGCCCAGTCTCTGGGCTTATCTAGTTTCTGCCTTGTCTGTCCAATCTATGTATTGTCCATCTCTTTGGGATCAATCACTTGGGCTAGCCCTTTTGAAGTTGATTTGCACGCATTTTTTTTTTTTTTTAACAGATCAGTAACTGAGTCTGTGAATTATTTGGGCTATTTGCTTCGTGAAGACATCCATGTCTCAGGTGACAGGTGGTTTTCCTTGGTCAGATCTGATTTTTGTAAGTTTTGTTGGTATCCATATTTTTTCGTTCCTTGTAGATATATAAGCACAGCCACACCCTCATCTTAATACTATTGCAGGTTTCCATTCTAACGTCAACACATCCTTATAGTATATTGGCCTAGTTCCTCAATTTTTTCCACAACCCAGTGTCTCTCAGCTGCTGTTGTTCCTTCTTGACCAACATTAAGAAAATTGAGAGTTAGCAATGCATTATTTAGTCTGTCTCTGGGGGTTTTTTACCATCCCTTTTTGTCCACCAAGCATCTCTTTTAAGGTACAATTGGCTCTCTTTATAATTGCTTGTCCCGTGGGATTGTGCGGTATACCAGTAATATGCTCTATACTATAACATGCAAAGAATTGCTTCATCTTGTTGGATACATAGGCAGGGACATTGTCAGTTTTAATTTGTGCAGGTATCCCCATAATTGCCATTATTTCCAATGAATGTGTAATTAGACAATCAGCCTTTTCAGAATTTAAAGCAGTTTGCCCATTGAAATCCTGAGAATGTGTCAATGGCATGGTGTATATACCTTTGTTTCCCAAATTCTGCAAAATGGAGAACATCCATCTGCCAGATGTCATTTCTTTTGTGCCCTTAGGGTTACTGCCAGCAGGTGACAGAGTTTGCCTATATAGAGAACACATAGGACAATATTTCTATTATTTCTTTGGCTTGTTGCCAAGTGATGGAAATTTTTCTTTAAACCTTTCCCATGAACATAATGTTTCTCATGAAATTTTGAGGCTTGTAACACATTTCCTATTAGTAATTGGTCAATTTCCTCATTTCCTTTGAAAGACCCCAGTTCCCGGGGAGATCCTCGCTCTAGTCCCAGGATGAGACAACGCCCCAATAACTCGAGAGAACCCATTCTTGATGCAATATGCATGAGGTTTAATCGGGAAAAATCAACATGTTGAGGATGAGCTCATAGGAGATCGACCCTTAAGCAGTTTGAGGGCTTTTAAAGGAAGGGGGGGGAGTTCACAAAGAATGAGGAGCTGAGTAAACATTTCGGCTCATCTCTTACTGAAGAGTTACAGGCTATCTTTGGTAAACATTCTTGGTGGGATCTGAGTAAACATCATAAGAGTGGGGATGATGCATTGCAGCCCATCTCCTACAGAAGGGTTGCAGACTTATCTTTGGCAAACATTTTTAGTCCCTTACACAAAGAGGTGCCAGGGTGAGTTTAAGATGAGCCAGTTCCAGAGGTCATCGGTAAGTCAGGCTGAAGGCAAAAGAACAAAGAACTCTTTGCTAGGCTTTTGTTTCTAGGGGTCTAAGAAACAAATTGAGTTGGGGTCTTACATCCCCCACTTTTTTTTTTTTTTTTTTNGGTTTTTGAGACAGGGTTTCTCTGTGTAGCCCTGGCTGTCCTGGAACTCACTCTGTAGACCAGGCTGGCCTCAAACTCAGAAATCCNCCTGCCTCTGCCTCCCAAGTGCTGGGATTAATGGCGTGCGCCACCACCGCCCGGCCTCCCCCACTCCTTCTAGTAAATAGTTCTAATCTTAGAACTAGACACTATTTTTTCCCTGATGCACTTGATTCTTTAGGGCATGGTACTGTTGTCTTAAAACTAAAAGCTGGCCGGGCATGGTGGTGCATGCCTTTAATCCCAGCTCAGCGGAGATCAGCAAAGATGCAAGACCCACAGGTACGGCACAGCTAGCCAAGCTCAGCCTTCGTCACTGTCCATCAAGTCCTTTTTATACTCTCTCCAACCATCACGTGTCCTCCACATATCTTGTCTCAGCACACGTCTTTCCTCAGCACGTGCATCTGTCTCAGCTGACATCCCTCTGCCAATCAGCTCCAGTCCACAGAAGCAGCGAGAAACTGCAGCACAGCACTAGAAGAGTTTCTCACGATGGAGACCCGACAAATGCAGCTCAGTGTAAGGCGGACCGATACGTGCACGTTTGTTAGCAAAGAATCCTTCATCACATATCCTTTCACCTGCTTGCTTTAGCAGAACATCCTCTCTCCTGTGTCTGCTTCAGCTAAACTTTCCTTCAGGAGTCTTAGTCTTTCGCTGGTGTCCATTTGAATGAAACATTCCTTCATGTGTCTGCCTTACCAAAACAGCATCCAACACAACTGACTTTCCAAAGAATCCTTAAGTGTCCACTTCAACAGGCATGCACGGCTTCAGAGATGCAAACAATCCTTAACCAGCTTCCTCTGCCTGTCTTGCTTCTACCCTGCAGGAGGGGAGATACTGTTCTGGGGAACAACTCCCTTTTTCTCCTTCCCTGCCATGCCCCCTCCTTCCTTTCTCCCCTCTGCCTATTCTCTCTTCTCTCTCCCTTCCCCTATCTCCACTCCCTCATTGCCCATATTAGTCAAGTTCCTTCTAGCTGAGCAGCTTGGCCTTAGGACATCAGGGAGGACCCCACAGCAAGACACTGGGATACAGTACCAGTATATGCAGAAGCGACTGGGCAGGCCACAGGAAGGGGTGTCTGAGTCCTGGGTGGGGCCTGAGTAGATCTTACTTCCTGGCCAGCCTGTGCCAGCCCTAATGTTAGCATGCTGGGTCTAGACTAGATTATCTATCACTAATGGATAATGAACCATGCCAGGAAACTGGGTAAGATAGAGTGGAGCTGAGTCCCTGGAAACTTGGGGTACATACCTGAGACAGTAGGTGGTTCTCTGCTCCCTGCCAGACTCCTGGCCTGGAACACATGCCACACTTCCCACATAAGGAAACGTGACCTGTGGTCACATAGGCCCAGAACCCAGTTCCCCCTGCTAATGAGGTACCTAGAAGTCCTGAGGGCCAATAAATGTCCCTTCTCAGACATTACTCCCTGGAGAAGGTGTGTTATCTCTGGCCCAGCGTGAAAAGTGGGTATGCACTCATTTTCTATGAAAAACAACCAATAAACAGTTTGGAATCAAGGACCGTCTCTTTCATCTACCACCACTATGGGGAGCATGAAGAAGGCCTTCGCCTTCAGAGCTGCTGCCTAAGTATCCCGTAGAAGGCTCACCTGCATCCGCAGACAGCTGCTGCTACCCTCGCCAGTGAGCTAAGCCAGAGCTCACAGCCCCAGCCCCAGGCTAGACACTGTTGGGCCCATGGACCCCTGACACTTCGTTCCCAACTTCTCTGTGCAGGTTTTCTAGCAGCGACTAGAAGCCCGGGATTCAGGGAACACCAGCTTCAGCATTCCCACATCTCAGACAGTGCTTCCCTGAAGCCCAGCACCCACCCAGCAGCAGCCTTGGGATAGTTCAGTCAAGCTCCTGCCTTTTGACTCCCCAGAGGCCATGCTCAGCAGCAGAGTGGAACAGGGACCCACAGGCTAGCAGAGGGCGGCATGGGCAGAGTTGGGGATGGGGGCCAAGAGTCAAGGCAAATCAACAGAGGGATAAATTGGGTTCTGGGGGCAGGGATAAAAGATGGGAACTTGGACAATGTCGGGCGGGGGAGCACTCAGGAGAGGGTCTGAGGGGTGCTTAAGGGGTGGCCCATCCGGAAGATGAAGGAGAACTGGGCGACCTTGAACTGTTACGGAGGTCCGAATGTGCTCGGCTGACCCGCCATCCAGAGGAGATTCTACCCCGGTCCTGGCACAGCATCGCTCAGCACCTAGATTAGATGTTGACTGTTGCTGAGGTCTTGTCTTGTCTTGCCTTGCCTTGCCTTGCCTTGCCTTGCCTTGTCTTGTCTTGTCTTGTCTTGTCTTGTCTTGTCTTGTCTTGTCTTGTCTTGTCTTGTTTTGTTTTGTTTTAGAATAGCTTCAATTCGTTTTGACCATCTCAGACACGAAGGCAGCCAATCTTGATCTTGCCTGTTCCCCAATTCACCCTAACCACCCCCACAGGACACCCCCCAGTCCTACCTTCACATCCTCTTTTGTAACCCACTGAGTCCAGTGATCGAACTGGCTTAATCTAGGGCAAGTAACCACAGTTACAGTGGGCTCGTGAGTACATCCCAGAAGTCTGCTTTGCACAGCGCTCTTCCCCCCCCCCCCCGAGGGGTTGGTGCATGTGTCCCATCTGTGCCTGGGTTCTCGGCAGTCTGCCTAGAAACAAATCTGTGTTAACCGCTACCTGCTGCAGAGAGGGGCTTCCCTGGGCAAGGCTGGGGTCTTAGTCAGGGCACTGATCTCTGGGTATCTTAGGGTTTCTATTCCTGCACAAAACATCATGACCAAGAAGCAAGTTGAGGAGGAAAGGGCTTATTCAGCTTACACTTCCACACTGCTGTTCATCACCAAAGAAGTCAGGACAGGAACTCACACAGGGTAGGAGCTTGGAGGCAGGAGCTGATGCAGAGGCCACGGAGGGATGCTGCTTACTGGCTTGCTTCCCCTGGCTTGCTCAGCCGGCTTTCTTATAGAACCCAGGGATGGCACCACCCACAATGGGCTGGGCCTTTCCCCCCTTGATCACTAATTGAGAAAAAGCCTTACAACTGGATCTCATGGAGGNATTTTCTCAAGGGAGGTTCCTTTCTCTGTGATAACTCCAGCTTGGGTGAAGTTGACACGCAAAACCAACCAGTACACTGGGTATGAACAAATATTTAAAAGGCCGTATGACAACATATCCACTCAACAAAGCAACAGTACAAGGCTCCCGCCAAGCCCGTGACTGCCGGAGCCTTTGACCAGGCTTATAGTACCAGACATGAATCCCTCCTCCTCTGGGGCAGACCTCAGATCCAATCAGAAAGTCATTGGTTATCTGATTACTCCAAAGCTTTCGTGGCACTGTTACACTAGCGCAGAGGCCATTTTTATGATGGAGGTGACTCTCGGGCTGAGAGCGGGGAGGGAGTGAGAAGGGACTCAGGTCTGTCAGGGAACCTCTCTCCTTACTCCGTCCTTACTTACTTACCAGCTGGGCTGCTCCAGAAGCCCCTCGTTCCTGCTCACCTGCCTTCTCTGGTCACCCATGCCTAAACACCTCATCTGCCAGAGGCAATCAACACCCGCAGACAAAAGTTCAGTAATGGCCAGGGTCTCTGGGTACCACAGGGCACTCATACCCCACTCCCCAGTTTCTTTCACTGGGTGAGATATCTCCAGATAGCACCCTCTACCAACCACATCAAGGAGTCTGGAGTAGCCCAGAGCATTCTCCCTTGAGGCACCTCTCCCCTCTCCCCGAGAATGCTGCAGCACCTCCTGTCCCACTTCCTGGGAACCTGGTCCACCCTGACACCCGGCTTCCCAGGAGCACAGCTTCTGAGTGATGCTCTTGGCCATCCTGACCTTGCCTTGGGGGCTGTTGATGTTCTGCTGGGCACTCAACCTATGTACACACTGCAGGTAGAAGAGGCAAGGGTCCACCTCAGGGACGGAGTCTCTCCGGGTGGCTCAGCAGTTCAGCGCGCTGGCTACTCTCACAAAGGACTCAGGTTCGATTCCCAGCGCCCATGTGGTGGCTCACAGGGGTGTGTAACTCCAGTTCCAGGGATGCAGCGTCCTCTCTGGCTTCCTCAGGCACCAGGCACACACGAGGCACTCAACTGTACATAACTTCAGGGGGATTTGCTCTGTGAGAACAGTAGGTACCTATATGCTGCACAGACATGCATGAAGCCCGAGTACTGCATGCCCATCTAATTGTCTATTTCTGTTGACCTGCTAATTCACTAACTCACACATCCACTAATCTACCCCAGTACCTATCCATCTATCCCCTAACTCACCCATCCATGTAGCCATCCATCCACCCATCCAGTTCCTCTATCTATCTACCTATCTGCCCACCATCCATCCATCCATCTATCCATCCATCCATCCATCCACTTACCATCCATCCATCCATCCATCCACCCACTTACCACCATCCATCCATCCATCCACCCACTTACCACCATCCATCCATCCATCCACCCACTTTCCACCATCCATTCATCCACCCACCTACCACCATCCATCCATCCATCCATCCACTTACCACCATCCATCCATCCATCCATCCACCCACTTACCACCATCCATCCATCCATCCACCCACCTACCACCATCCATCCATCCATCCATCCATCCATCCATCCATTCATCCATCCACAGACTCATAAGTAGCCCTCAGGAGACAAGCCAAACCAAACCAAAGACAAGACCGGGTGTAGCGGCTTACATCAGTTATTAGTGCTAGCATGAAGGAGGCAGACACAGGCAGATCTGTGAGAATTTGGTTTATATAGCAAGTGTCAGGCTAGCCAGGGCTACGTAGTGAGACCCATCTAAGAACACCACCAGAACCCAAAATAAAGATAGCTCTGGTCTTTCTCACACTTCCAGAAACCCTCATCTAACCTCCCTCCCCAAGGGTGTTGCTTTCTGCTGCTCTTCCTGCAATTGCCCAGTGCCCATTGCCGTGACTACACTGATGGCCTAGAACTCTGAACGGGCCTAAAGGAGCCCTATGACCCACAATGCAGTCACCCTGCCCACATACATGCCTGCTTAGCTGCAATACCCTTCATACACAGAAAACTTTGGATCCTTGGTTCATGGAGAACTGAGTCCTCTGGGTGTTCAGGACCCTAGTGTCCACCCTCCTCCATGAAAGCCCTCTATGATGCTCCAAATATTCCCACAGAGATGACTTTCCTGGTGTGTATCATGTTTACTACAGTCTTCTTAGCATTGTTCAGTCCTGCACTGGCAACTCCTTGTACCTATGGGGCAATGGGAGGAAGGAGAACTCATCTAGACTCTAGGTGGGCATCCCCGGTTCCTCCCAGCCTTCCGATGAGTGGGTGGGTCCAGGTAACAGCCCAGCCCTCCACCTAGGCTGGCAGTGCTGCCACCAGCTGTACCACACTCAAGCTTGGAACAGCCAGGAGCACACCACTGTGACTGGGCAGGTTGCCAGATAAGAGTGTATGATGTGCCTAGTATAGTGCTGCATGCCTTTAATCCCAACACTTGGGAGGTAGAGACAGGTGGATCCCTGAGTTTGAGGCCAGCCTGGTCTACAGAGTGAGTTCCAGGACAGTCAGGGCTACACAGAGAAACCCTGTTTCAAAACAAAACAAAACAAAACAAAACAAACAAACAAATCAAAAGAGGGGTGTGTGAAGCTGTGAGTGCTGGAGCTGTCTTCATTCCCAATAGGAACCAGAACCTCCAAGGCAGGGCTACCTGCAGCTCCAGCTTTGGGTCAGGTGTACCTGGCTGACATTAAGGGATGCTGTTTTCCCTGTGTGTATGTCTGTGTGGGGTGTTATTTCCCCTGGGACTTACAGACAGCTGTGAGCTGCCATGCGGGTTCTGGGAATTGAACCCAGATCCTCTGGAAGAACAGTGATCTTAACCACCAAGCCATCACTCCAGCCCCAATTTTCTGGTATTTTTCAAAGTTGGGGTGACGGTTGTCCTTACCCTTTGTCTTAGAGCTTTACTGCTATGAACAGACACCATAACCAAGGCAACTCTTATGAGGACAACATTTAATTGGGGCTGGCTTACAGGTTCAGAGGTTCAGTCCATTATCATCAAGGCTGCCAATGACAGTAGCAACCACATAGTAACAGTATCTCCTGGGATTTCCACCCATAAAGGCACCTAACCAGTCCCCATTAAAGACCAGAGGCCTCCATCGGGAGCTTTACCTTCTTTGGATGACAGATTCATTTCACACAGGGCTGGCTGCCACCATCTCCTGGGCAAGAGTTTCCTCCACTGTAAGGTACCAGCCCATTACTAGGAAGTTGTGCTCCCCCAAACTCTCCACTCATTTCTTCCTTCAGCCATGAGGGGAGGGACAGAAACACATCACACCCCCCCATACACACACACAAACATGCATGCATGCACACACACACACACACACACACACACACACACACACACACACAGAGTGACTTGTGTTCATCAGTCTCTTCTGAGGGAGCCAGCCTGTAGCACAACCTGAATTTTATTCTGGGCTATCCAGAAAGAGGCTCCAGAAGTGACTCAGACTCCCTATGGGAGCCTCTGGTCTTTAATGGGGACTGGTTAGGAGCTGTAACTGGTGGAAATCTCCTGGAGATACTGTTACAATGTAATTGCCACTGTCATTGGCAGGGTGGAAAGAGTCTCCTAGAGAGCCGAACTGCATCTTCTGGTACCACAGATGTGCCCTCACTCAGTCCCAGGCTGAACAGTAGATACAGGCCACTGTCTCTGCAGATCCTTGGGGGCAAGAGGCCTCCTGGGTATTAGAGGGCTTGGCAAGTCCTCTCCACTCAGCCCTGCCAACAGGGCTAACTCTTAGTGGACAGGAATCCAAAGCACCGTAATGGAGAAAGAGGGTAAGCCTCAGCGTGTTCAGAGGGGGAGGACACATTGCCCGCAGATGCAGCGAGCCCACAGGGTTTACTGGGCAGTGCAGCAAGAAGCTTGGTGTGTGGAATGAGAACGTCGTCTGGGTAGCTCCCTGGGAAAGGGTGGATGGCATCATTACATCTGCAGGCTTGGTGGGGCAGAATCTGCCTCAGGGATCTCTCAGGTCAAGGGGAGCAGTAGGTAGCCAGCAGGGACAGTCAGCTATGCAGTCCCAAGGCCCATGTCTACCCAGAAGGGAGTCCCTGAGAGCACCCTAGGAGAAAGAAGTATTGACTAGAAGCCTGGAGACAGGGACACAAGTCGCAGCCCTGACTCCAGCAGGCAATGTGGCTTTGCCTCTCTCTGAGCCTGTTTCCTCACAACGGGAACAGTGGGGACAGCAACACCTCTGTACCTCCTAAACAGGGAGGAGTTGATAGCTACCAGTCTTCTATTAGTCTTCTGGGAAGAGAATGAGTTACAGAGACCAAAATGCACTGAGTATTGGGGTATTGCACAAAGAGCCCAACTCCAGAGACCCAGTGGCTGCATTTGGGTCCTGACTCCAGCACTCTGGACTTCTGGGGACTTAGGCAGGACCTCCAGGTCTCAGGCTCCTCCTCTGTAAGGAGGGACTAATTATAGTACCTACTTTGAAGGGACTTAGGGGAATCACAGTGGCCATTCCTGGCACAGGCTCCCGATGACACCATTATCTGGCTTCTCTACCCTGGATGCAGAAACAGCAGCTGGCACAGCTTTGGGGCTCTCAGGCGGCTCATAAGCAGCAACACTGGGACAACTGTGAAGTCAGTGAGGGTGAGGGCTTTTGGATAAAGCCTAGAGATGGCTGAGCAATCGCCCGGTCATGTGACATGTGTGCATGCCTCTGTGTGTGAGTGTGTGTGTGTGCTTGTGTGCCTCTGTGTGTGTGCACATGAACATGTCTCTGTGTGTGCATGCCTCTATGTGTGCATGCCTCTATGTGTATATATGTACGTGTCTCTGTGTGTGTGTCCACGCCTGTGTGTGTGCAGTGTGGGCATGTGTGCAAACCAGACACTTTCCTCCTCTCACACCAGAGCTTGTGCCCATGCTATCTCTAGGGCAGCCTTCCTGACTCTGCCCAGCTGCTGCGTTCAGCCTCTAGACCGGCAGCCTAGAGGGCACAGGGCATCCAGATTAGGCTAATCCAGAAGGAGACCATGACCTTCCAGATTGGAGGAGGGGCAATAGAATAGGGAAATGGTTAATCCCAGCACTCAGGTGGCAGAGGCAGGTGGATCTGCCAGTTAGAGGCCAGCCTGGTCTACAGAGGGAGTTCCAGGCCAGCCAGGGCTACACAGAGAAACCCTGTCTCAAAAAACCAAAAAAAAAAAAAAAGAAAAGAAAAGAAAAAAAGGAAGGAAGGAAGGAAGGAAGAAAAGAGAAAGAAAGAGAGAGAGAGAGAGAGAGAGAGAGAGAGAGAGAGAGAGAGAGAGAGAGAAAGGAAGAACAGGGAAATAGGACTGAAGAGAGGGCTCAGAGATTAAGACCATGGGCTGCTCTTCCAGAGGACTCAGGTTGGATTCCCAGCATCCAAATGGCTGCCAATACCCACTGCAAGCACAACTTTTTTTTCTTTTCCCTTAAAATATTGCTCATTTATTTAAGTGTTTTCAATTCTGTGTGTGTGTGTGTGCTTCTGTGTGAATAAGGCATCCATCCCACATGACTGATGAGCACCTGTCATGTCTACCACAGCCCTGGCTATCGTGGACAACATAGTTTGATCACATTCTTTCCCCTCCCTAATTCCCCTCCTAGGACCTCTCCCCTTCTCCCCCCACCCACCCACTCAACTTCACGCTCTTTCTCTCTCTTAAAAACAGAACAAGCTGAGGCAGTGGTACACGCGTTTAACACCAGCATTTGGGAGCCAGAACCAGAATTTCCAGGCCATTCTATTCTACAGAGTTCCAGGAAAGCTGGCACTGCAGAGTTGCCCTGTTCCAGAAAGAACAAGACCTTGGAGTCAGATTTGTGCTGGCCAACTGTTCTGAAGCTCTTGAGTGTAGTTGATACACCCGATGTCACTCCATTGAAGAAAGAGGATGTCCCCTTGCCTACCAGTATCGGTTGCAAATAGCCTCTTGGTGACGGGTGGGAGTTTGTGCCCACTTTACCTTCTGCACGCTGGGGTTTTTGTCTGGCTTGAGCTTGTGCGGGTCTTATGCATGTTGACAGTCTCTGTGAGTTTATATGTGCATCTTCTTGTGGAGTCCGGGAAACTTGTTTCCTCTGGATTCATCTGTCACTTCTGGCTCTTCCGGCCTCCCAGCCCACTTTCTGGAATAGATCCCTGAGCCTTGAGGGTATGAGAAATATCTCCCATTTAGGGCTGAGTTCCCCTAAGTCTCTCAGAGAGCTGTGGGTCTGTTAATTCCCCATCTACTGCTAGAAGTGTCTCTGAGGAGGGCTGAGAGATGCGCTGATGTACGGGACAGCACTACATCGTTAGGAGTCGGTTTATTGTTGTGCTGATTAAGCAAAAACAGTAGGTTTTTTTTTTTCCCCCTGGGGCCCCAAATGGAGCCCGAGCAAATCTCAGTCAAGATTATTTTAGTATGAACATAAATTTGTACCTGAATGGGGGATGAGAGTTGTAGGATTGGTCCCTGTTGGCTACGCCCCTGGTACCGGTAAGAATGTCACAGCCAGTCGAGAGGATTTGCCAGCCTCCCGCTGGTGCCTGTCGCAGCGTACCTACACGCACACACCCTGCAGGTGGAAGACCCACCAGGCACGGAGGAGAGTGGGGAGCGACTGTAGGGACACCGTGCTAAGCCTGGGTGCGACCAGACCTGCCTGGGAGAGGACTGTGTGCTAAGTCCGGGAGGGGTGAAGCGTGCCGGTGTCCGGGAGGTGCAGGGCCTGCCTGCGAGGGCCGGGCCTGCCTTGGAGGGGTGCTGCGCCTAGAGGGCGGGGTCTGACAGAGGCCAGGAGGCGGGGGGTGGGGGACGAGCCTGAGAGGGGAGGAGGTGCTGAGAGTGGAAGAGGAGGAGCGTTGAGCCTGGATGGAGCGAGGCTCTGACTACCGTAGAGGGACCTAGCTGGAACCGCAGGAAGCTGAGTCTGTCTAGTACACAGCTGTTCAGAGTCGTCTGGGTTGAAGCCGCAGGACCAACTTCTAAGGGAGGGGAGGGGAGGGGCAGGAGAGCAGAGCTCGGAGTCCACATCTGAGAAGCCCTTGGGACCCCCAAGTCCAAGACATTTCACTACCGGCGAAGGAACTCGCCCTCAACTACTGGAAAAATGCTGGCCGCGCATCTGGCTTCGTCATCTCCTGGGAGGTAGGCTGAGCGTCTGTCTGGGATTTGCAAGTATCCTTGAGTTCAGGCTCTGACACTGGCCAACCTGCTGTAGAAGGAGATTTAGGACAAGGTCAATGTGAACATTCATTGTCAAGGAGCCAGAGAGGCGGCTCCGTAGTTAAGAGAGCTGGCAGCTCTTGTGAGGATCTGGGTTAGGTTCCCAACACCCTCACGGTGATTCACAACTCTCTCTGTCTCCAGTTTGCCACGGGATCCGACGCCCTCATCTGACATCTGTAGGTACCAAGCATGCACGTCGTGCGTGCAAGCAAGCATTTATACAACGTAAAAGAAATCGTATTTAAAATTTTATTTTATCATTTTTTATGTGTATGAGTGTTTTGCCTGCGTGTTCACCACATATGTACCTAGTACCCACAGGGACCAAAACAGGGTGTCAGATGCCCTAGAACTGGAGTTAAAGACAGTTGTAAGGTACCATGTGGGTGCTAGGAACCGGGTCCTCTGCATGAGCGGTTCTCTTAACCATTGAACCACCTCTCCAAAGCCAAATAAATATTTTTCAAAAAAAAATTATTGCCAAGCAGCATCCTTGTTATCAAGCCCTCAGAAGGTGGAAACAAAAAGGTCAGGGGTTCAAAGTCATCCTTGGCTATAAATCGAGCTCAAGGACAGCCTGGTCTGTATAGTAAGTTTGAGGCCAGCCTAAGCTACATAAGAGACTCTGTCTGGACAAAACTAAACAGAAAGATTAATCGTTCTCTGGTCCCCTTTCCCCAGTTTCTTCTGATCTTCCTGCCTTTGGCAGCCTGGCTCCAGTGGAATGTGCCCGCTGTGGTACCTACCAAGTTCAAGGAGAGGTCCTGGCGGTCCATCAAGAGGCGCCGCTTTAGGTCAGTAAGACTTTGGACTCTGGCCCCGCCCACCTCCTAATTGCCCCCACGTCCTGGCTCCTCTCTTTCAAAGCCCCGCCCTCTAGAGTGGAGCAAGCATTGGCCAGGCTCTTTACAATAGTCCTGCCTTCGACACGCCCCCTTTTACCTTGAACTTTCATGGGCAGGGAGAGCTTCCCTCCTCTCTCCACCCGACCCGGTGCGACAGAGACACAATTTCCTAAGTTTTTTATAGGGCTTCCGCCTTGGCCCCGACCAAGGTCCAAACCCTCTGGTTTCCAGCGAGGAGCCAGGGCAGTGCCTCTTGGGAGGAATAATCAGTTGGTGTTTTCTTCTCCACGTCCCCTCTTCCTGCTCTCTATGTAATGTTGACACAACTCTATCTCTCCCACTCACTCTGGACAGTGTCGTCTCACAGTGTAATAGTCCTTAGGTGAAGTAGAGGACCCCGCTTTGAGCTTAAAAGAAGCTAAAGAACCCACTCTGAGGGAGGGTTCCCTGGGCATGAAGCCTCGCAGGGCCTATGGTATAGGAAGAGTTGGGGAAGGGCTTAGTTTAGCAATCCTGGAGATTAAAGATCAAGTGGTAGAGTGCTTGCCTACAAGCAAGAGGTTCTGAGTTCAAGCCCCAACACTGTGTAAACTGGGTGCGGCGGTGCACACTGTGTGATCCCAGCACTCGAAAGGTAGAGGCAGAAAGTTCAATATCCCAAGATCGTCCTCATCTACATACCAAATTTTTTTTGGGGGGGAAGGATGTGGATGGTACTTAGGGAGGTCATCCAGGTGTCTCTCAGCACACCAGTCAGTGAGTGGTTAAGGAGGTTGGCAAGTGATGGAGCCAGGCGAGTCTGGGTTTCAATGCTGATTATGATTATTCTCTTTCTTTTTTCTTTTTGTTGACTTACTCATTTTTATTTTTTTATGTGTGTGAGTTTTGCCTGCATGTCTGTTAGTGTATGTACCACATGCATATCTAGCGTCCAGGAAAGCCGAGAGGTGTCAGATCACAAGGTTGTGAGCCTTCACGTGGGTATCAGGGACTGAGTCTGGTTCCACTGCAAAAGCAGCAAGTGTTCCTAACCACTGAGCCATCTCTCCAGCCCCCTGGTCGTTCTTGTTAACGATGCCCCTAGAGCCTTGGTTTCACCATCTCGAAGAGGTGAGGGGACCTCACGGATGGGAGAGTGCTCCTGTTTAAGGGCACAAGCCTCAGGTATTCAGCTGCTGAGTGGTAGCCGGCACAGTGTGGGCTTCAGAAGGTCGTGATGCATAGTAGGTAGACCCATGCTTTGCACACCGGAAATGTACAGGCTTTCAACACTGGGGGCATCATCCTTGCAGCCACCCTCCATACCCTGGGAATCGCACCCGCTTGTCAATTGCAAGGCGCTCACACACAATCCAGGGAGGGAGTGGCTTTACCACTCGCAGGCTTGGCGAAGTCCGGTGCCTGGTGCAGAACATGGACCACCCCGCCGCCGCTTTATTTTAGAGTCTTCCTTAACCTCAACATGTCGTTGGCCTGTTGGCCTTACTAAAACTCCCTGTGAGCTGCTGCTCTCTGAGTGAAGGTTTCACTGGGGACCCAGATGCTGAAGACCCTAGAGATTGGTCGCTCCAGCAGGGAAGGGCCACTAGTGGAGAGTGGCCATGCTGGCGGGGCCATCCAGAAGATGGCTAACTTTCAAGACTGACTGACTTCTGTCCCCCCCCCCCCGCTATGCAGCTGAGTGTTCCTAATTTACAAATGTGACTCGTGAGGGAGGGGGGGTCAGCAGAGGAGGTCTCAAGATGCCCGAGAAGGGATTTCAGATTTGGAGGTTCCTTTGCAGAGCTTCCAGGATGTCTTCCACTCCCACAAAGTCCCCGCCCATACCTAGGATTTGGGAAGCTCCAGAGAGAGAGAGGTGGCCCACCTCCTAGGAGCAGATCCCAGCTAACCCCATCTCTAGGCAGTTGTCTGGGGTCCCTCTGAGCCTCTGGGAGGCATAGGGCTCCCATTGTTCCAGCCCCCTCTTGTACCTGACTTACCAAACCGGTTCTGGGGAAGGGGGGCGGGGAGCAGGCACGTTGAGACAGCCGCCTGCCTCTGCTAGGCTCCCTCCCCCTCGCCTTCCCCCTCCCTGCCCCACACAATACCCAGGAGCTTACGTAGCCTGGCCTTGGAGCCATGCTGACATGGTCCTCTGGGGACTTGGCTACGACCCCATTGCCCCCAGGGTGGCCCGGAGCCCTGGAATGTACCAGCAGCTTGACGGAGGAGATCCCCGGCTGAGGTAGGGCCCTGGGTCAGCAACCGTCCTCCCCTTCCTGTATCCCGAGGGAGTCCTTTGTGCTGCCTGCCTGCTGTTTCTGGCTTCAGTCCATTCTTGCCTTCCTGGGACTTTGCTTGGCTTGGAACCCCCTTTCTGGCTATGACCTCCAACTAGTTTTTGTCCCTTAAGGAGCAAGGGATTCTGGCAGGGTCCCTGTTCCTCTGAGCAGGCAGCCAAAGGGCACTGAGCAGGGAGGGAGGGCTGGGTACCAGGGCCAGAGGTGCTGTCCCAGACAACAGCAGTGCCTAGGGATGCTTTGGCAACTTGCTAGGCAGGCTGGTTACCCTCTCTAACTAATAGAGACCATCCCTTGGCCTCTGCCAATCCTTCTCAGCCTGCAGAGACACCTATGACACAGGTTTCATAGAGGGGGACCCGAGGGTCACCTGTCACATGAGGATACCAAGGCCTGAGGATGGGTTTGGTCAGTGTCAACACAGGACCTCAAACCCTGGTTTCCAGAGGGATCCTTGCTTCAAGAGCACTAGTGTGTCCTGGGGCCACATCTGGGTACCCAGCCACCTGAAGTCCCCGAGACTTTCATTTTTATATTATCATCAGAGAAGCGCTACGCAGCTTTAAACCCAGCTCTGAACCTAAATCACCAACATCTACGTTGGGTGGTCTGCATCCTGAGAAGCTACTGGGCTGGCATCCCAGCTTGACAGGCCACTCCTATGTCCCTTTCCTGACGCTCTACTTGGCTTGGAACCCCTGTCCAACCATGACCTTTCTGGGCCTGAGCACGGTGGGTAGAATCAGACCAGCTTGACGCCCCCTGCCCACCCCTGACCCATCTCTTTATCCTATCTTCCAGAAAGCCCTTAGCTCCTTCAGCCTTCTCCCCGGAGGTCTGAAGATGCTTCTGCTCTAAGTTCTGATGTTTTGCTTATTCAACTTTATAAGTCACCGTGGGGCCGGGCGTGGTGGCGCATGCCTTTAATCCTAGCACTCGGGAGGCAGAGGCAGGCGGATTTCTGAGTTCAAG
>NC_034595.1:92180126-92200131 GCF_900095145.1 Mus pahari
AGACACAAGCTAACTCTGCCTCCTTCTGCTTGCTCCGACTGCTGGCTGCTGGCCCAAGCCATCCTCCACCAAAGACTGAGGAGGTGACACTCAGGTCACAGGGATTCTTAGAAATAAACAAGGGTTCCTAACTACCACCACCACCACCACCACCACCACCCACGCCACCCCCCCACCCCCCATACCTGAGGCATTGCTGTTAATTCTTGTATTAGCATCAGAAAGTGGGTACCAGCTCTCCTACTTTAGGTTGAGTGAACTACCCAGAGAAGTACTTAGAGACCTGAGGGACAAAGGCTAAACAAGGGAGTGAGGTACAGCTGTTGTTTGGGGGAGAGCCCCTGAGAAACAGCCAGCCTTTCCCTCAATCCCCCCCTCAAACTGGGAGAAGAAGCTGGGGTGCAGTGGGGAGCCCCAACTCTCCTCTACCAGATGCACCCTGATGTATCTGGTTCAGGCCTGGGGTCAGTGGCCTTGGGTTCTTGAGGGTTTGAGCCTTGCAACAGTGCGCTGGGACCTCCTCCAGGAAGCCTTCCTGGCATACTGAGACTGGGCTGGGCTCAGCCCCATCCTGTGTTAGTGCCTGTGGTTTGCTTCATGCCAACTCAGTTTTTAACAGCTTTTGTTTTGGCTCTCCCACCAGACAGGCAACCCCACTGAGCTATTATTTCTTCACCCCAGTCAGTCTCCCTGTGTTTGTTTGTTTGTTTGTTTTTGGGACTTCCCATCTGCTTGAGATTCTGGACCAGTCTGAGATTCAAGATGTCTCAGTCTCAGCCTGTCCCCGGGGCCTCAAGGGTCCCACCCTCTGGTTTCTCTGGTCTCCAGAGTCAGTTCCTGAGCCGTTGTCTCTGAGGCTGCCATTTCTCTGGGTCTCCCTCTTATTTCGGCCAGACTGGGCACTGCCCCTTTGGCCTGAGGGGCCTCTGCAGGGGTCCTCGGTGCCCAGACTGCTCACAGCAGCGCAGCCAGGCAAGTGTGGGCCCCCGCCCAGCCTCAATCCGCTGCCTGCTCCCTCCCTCTCTTTGCCTCACCACAGGGTTTGATGAATCAAACTCTTTGTCTGGGTGGGATCTCCCCCAGCCAGCTGGGCAGAGACAGGGCTTCCCCTGCGGGAGCAGGCCGACAGCAGCAGCACCAGCTTCAGCTGAAGAGGTGAGGGGTGAGAGAGAGACCACAGAGGGCCCAGGGCAGAAGCTTGAGGGTCTTGGACCACCCGCCCTGGGGTGCTGGCACACTGCCCAGGGATGGCGTCCTGCCCGGAAACGGCCCATTCTGCCTGGCTTGATCCAGTGTCTGGGAGCTGGGATGGGGATAAACCCCTCAGTCATCCCAAACTGGGGATTGGGCATCTCTCTGCTCTTTCCTGGGAGGGACTAATCTGGGTGGTGGCCCTCCTGCCAGTCTGTGACCTTCCCAGCCAGCTTGGCAAGGCTGTAGGCATCACTCAGCATGAAGGGCCTCAAGTCTGGGTACGGAAGGGGGTGGATAACCTCAGAACGAGGCATTGGGGGGCCGTGTGTATCTACATCCTGGTATGTGCGTACATGCCTGGAACGTGTGTGTGTGTGTGTGTGTGTGTGTGTGTGTGTGTGAGAGAGAGAGAGAGAGAGAGAGATCTTAGCTTGTGTAACAAAACAAAACATAACAAAACAAAAGGATGTGACTGTGTACCAGAGTTTGACATGTTTCAAGTTATCTGTGAAACTATGTATGCCAGAAGAAAATGTGGGTCTGTGTGCTGGAACATGAATTTATGTGACAGTGTATGTTATCTGTATGTCTGGTCACGTGTCCTCGTGCGAGAGAATATTGGCTTTGGAAGCCGTGACACCTGTGTGAGAATCCTGGCTCTGCCATTCGGCAGACTCTCCTCACCCACAGGCATCAGTTACTTAAGTCGGTCAATGGAGATTAAATGAGATGCTATGTGGGTGCTTCCTCATCTACTAAGTGCTGGTGATTCCTACTGGCGTTTACCAAATAGGCATGTGAGTGTATCTGTGTCCTGTGGGCACGTGTACAAGAGGGTCTGTGCGGGCCCCCAGGACATGGTGGCTCACTGGCTCTCCCTGTCCTACTATATCTGGGTCTGACACCTTCTCCCCTGCAGGCCCAGAAGGGTGACAGAGTAAAGGAGGAATGGACTGTGGGCCACCTGCAACCCTCCAGCCTCACCTGGCTGGACCACCTGGCACCGCCCGTCGCCCAGTAGCCGTGTGCCAGCAGGAGAGCCTGTCCTTCGTGGAACTGCCTCCAAGCCGACTGTGTGTGGATCTCTTTCCCATTGCTCCAGAGGACCTGCAAGCTCCCGGTAGCCGCTGGTCCCTGGCAACTCCTGCCCCTCTCCAAGGACTGTTATGGCCAACGTCCCCAGGAGGCCCAGATACCCATATCTCCTCCACCAGTGGAGGAATGAGACCCTGCAGGGCTGGCAGCTGGCCTCACTGTCCTGGTGCCCAGCCCCCAACTCTGGTGGGACCGTGGAGTTCTCAGCACATGCAGCCCCAACGCAGGGCCAGCCATGGTGGCTCAGAGAAGTCAGCCTGTGAGTCACCCTGGTGGGGGGTGGGGTGGGCCCTTTGGGGCAGCCAGGGGAGGGACTTGGTGGCTCCTTTTGAACCCTTTAAACTCCAGAATGCCCCAAAAGGCAGGGCAAGTTTTAGGGACAAGGGAAAGATGGCTCATAGGGGCCCAAGTGACTTGTCAGGATTACATAACTAGCCCGCCAGCCCCTATTTCCCTGTTCCCTTGCCTTCTGCAGTCAGGCCCTCTACTCCCTATGTAAAGCTCTTGCGATCTCATGGCCCTGGGGACCTTATTTTGATGCTCAGGGCCATGCTGCCACAACAAGGAGGAAGATGGGGCAGACTACAGTGGGTGACAGGTGTTATTTTATCCCACCCCTAGGGCGCAAGATGCAGGTGTATCATAACGATGAGGCCAGCGGCGGCACTGAGACCCCTACGGGCCTTCTGGAGACTGGCCAGGCTGCGCAAGAGCAGGCTCTGTGTGCGCTAGAGCCCCGGCCGCAGGAGCTTTCTGGAAACGCCAGAGGGGGCCTAGAGGCACAGGAGCGAAGGCGTTTCTCGGCCTCAGAGCTAATGACTAGGCTGCATTCCTCCCTGCGCTTGGGGCGCAGCACGGCCACCAGGGCTCTGACCTCGGGCTCAGGTGCTGGAATCATCCGGGAAGGTACCAGCTATCCTCCGGGCTCTGAGGGTAGCCTGAGCTAGGCAGGCAGGGCACAGCCTACCCACCCGTGTTAACGTCTTCGGGTGATCAGCCAGGTGCTCCGTGTTCTCTGGATCGCCCAACCCCAGCTCTTGCTTTTTGTAGGGAAACTGCCCGTGAGGGAATCCCGAAGAGCCGAGCCGAGGACGGACAGTGTGTCGCTGTCAGCACCCGTCGATCTAAACGAGGTCCACGGTGGTCTGGTGGAACCTAGGTACCCACCTCTCTCTTGGGGTCGGGTTGGGGAGGGAGGGATGCAAAGAGGTCCTGACGCTCTTTCCTAGGCTGGACACGCACGACAAGCCGATTCAGGATCCCAGCAGCGCCACTGAGCGGCGCCAGTCCCGCTTCCTCCTTAATTGTACGTGCGGAGATGCTGCGAGTGGCTCTGGGGAGATGGGGGCCGGGGACATTGGAAAATGGGGATCCCGCTTTGGGGGGAGTTGGGAGGTAGAGACAGTGTGCTGCGAGGGAGAGAATTGCACCCCCGGGGACTAGCAGGTGGGCTGGCGTACAGTTGGCGCCCAATTAGTGTTTCCGGCAAGGGTAAAGAGCTCCCACTCCCCGCCCCGCCCAGCTGTCCTCTACCAGGAATACAGCGACGTGGCCAGCGCGCGCGAGTTGCGGCGACAGCAGCGTGAGGAGGAGGGCCCCGGGGATGGAGCGGAGGGCGCGGAGGAGGGGCCCGGGCCACCGCGCGCCAACCTCTCCCCGAGCAGCTCTTTCCGCGCGCAGCGCTCGACGCGGGGCTCCACCTTCTCGCTGTGGCAGGATATCCCCGACGTGCGCGGCAGCGGCGTCCTGGCCACGCTGAGCCTGCACGACTGCAAACTGCAGGAGGTGAGGGGCGGGGCTAGAGGAAGGAAGGGGGCGGGGATTCGAGAGGAATAAGGGACTGTCCACGTGGAAAACCGGTGGGAGAACCGGGGAGAAGAAAAGGACTCAGGAGCCTAGCGGGGAAGCCAAGAGACAGGGCGGACGGGTGGAGCCCAGAGCAGGGCGAGGCCAGAAGCAGGTGATGGGATCTGAGGGGAGGTGAGGGGCTGTCAACTTGCAGGGTGGGTCGGTGTGTATGTGTGTGTGTTGGGGAGACCTGGGAAGGAAAGGCTAGCCGCAAAGCTTGAAGAAATAGACGGGAGGGTCTAAAATGTAGGGAGGAGCCTATGACAAGGGGCTGGGCTAGAAATCCAGTGGCTCAGCCAGACTCGGGGACTGTCAAAGCCCAAAGGGTTGGTGCGATGTTCTGGGAAAGTAAGACTCCCCCAAGCTGATAGTGAAGCCTGGAGGGGATCGAAGGGGCGGAGCCAAGGACAGGGCGTGGCCAAGCGCCTGTGATTAGGGGAGATTAGTAGGGGTGAGACACTATCTACGTGGAGAGTGGGTGGGAGGACCTGGGAAAGTAAGGGTCCAATAAGACAGGGGGAAGCCAAGGGAGAGAGCGGGGTCCAGGACGGGGCGGGAGACACAGAAACGGGACCAGAGACCACACTCTCGCTGGTTGGGGGCGGGGCTAAAACTGGGGTGGGGTGGGGGTTAGCGGGGTGCCCTTAGGGAAAGGCCTACCGAAACGGAGCTTGTCAGCTGGCAGCTTAGGGTGTGCCCGGGCTCCACCTGGCGCCAGATTATCCGAAGGGCTGAGGAGGGCAGGGAAATGCTGTCTCAGAGGCTGCCTCTTCGCGGGAGACCCGGGTCCTGGGTGGTCTGACTCTGCTCTGATCACCCGGCCTCCCCCCTCCCTCAGGCCAAATTTGAGCTGATTACCTCGGAGGCCTCCTACATCCATAGCCTGTCGGTGGCCGTGGGTCACTTCTTAGGTTCCGTGGAGTTGAGCGAGTGTCTGGGGACTCAGGACAAGCAGTGGCTATTTTCCAAACTGCCTGAGGTCAAGAGCACCAGTGAGAGGTGAGGGGGTAGTGCCCTGGCCTGTCTGAGTGGGGACAGAGGTCTGTAATGGTGCTGTCCTTGACCTTGGCCCTTCCGGCAGGTTCCTTCACGACCTGGAGCAGCGTCTAGAGGCCGATGTGCTGCGCTTCAGCGTGTGCGATGTGGTTCTGCACCATTGCCCCGCATTCCGCCGGGTCTACCTGCCCTATGTCACCAACCAGGCCTATCAGGAGCGCACCTACCAGCGCCTGCTGTAGGAGGGGCTCTGCGGTGGGGGGCTTGGGCAGACATAGGCACAGAGGACTGGGTGAGGCAGGATCAGTCTGTGAGGCGAGGGCTTCTGGGAAGAAGTTCTACATCCAGGATAAGGGAGACCGGACGCACGGGGCAGGAGTGTTGAGAGACCCACTAGTGACAGCACACCCTGCCCACTGTCCAGCCTAGAGAACCCCAAGTTCCCGGGCATCCTGGCTCGCCTAGAGGAGTCTCCTGTGTGCCAGCGGCTGCCTCTCACCTCCTTCCTCATCTTACCGTTCCAGAGGGTCACCCGCCTCAAGATGCTGGTGGAGGTAGCTCACTTCAGACAGGGAAGGGAGGGAGAGGCTGGTCTGCAATCTATGGTCTGTGGCCTTTGGAGCATGTGTTTTGTTGTTATATCGTCTTTCTTTCTTTCTTTTTATTAGTGTATACAAATTATGCATAATTGGTCTCATTATAACATTTTCTTTTCTCTTTCTTTCTTTTTTACAATTTATTTATTTATTGTATGTAAGTACACTGTAGCTGACTTCAGACACTCCAGAAGAGGGCGTCAGATCTTGTTACGGATGGTTGTGAGCCACCATGTGGTTGCTGGGATTTGAACATAGGATCTTTGGAAGAGCAGTCGGTGTTCTTAACCACTGAGCCATCTCTCCAGCCCCCTCATTATAACATTTCCATACATATACAGGTCATACTCAAACCTTCCTCTTGTCCCCCGCCCCCACTGTCGCCCTTCTTCTTCCCAGGTGACTTTCCTACCCTCTTGTCTTTGTGTGTGTGTGATCCAATGAGTTTCAATAGGGCAGTTTATAGGGACGTGAGTGAGGGGTCATTTACTCGGGGACACCTTACACGTGACAACAGCATTCAAGAAAAGGTCTCCTTCTCTCCCACCAGAACATCTTGAAGCGGACAGCACCGGGTTCCCAAGATGAGGACATGGCCACCAAGGCCTTCAGCGCTCTAAAGGAGGTGAGCTCAGGGGGTTAGAGCTGTGGGCGTCTGAGGGCCACCTCTTCCCATAGTGGGGACCCAAATGACGGGCCCCCATCCCGCTCCCAGCTGGTGCAGGAGTGCAACGCGAGTGTGCAGTCCATGAAACGGACGGAGGAACTCATTCACCTGAGCAAGAAGATCCATTTTGAGGGCAAGGTAAGAGAAGGCAATCCTCCTGCCTCAGGGTGTAGGGTGCAGGTAGTCACTGCCCATGCCTTCCTTTCTCTGCTCCCAGCATTCCCTGCTTCACCTGCCCTCCCTATTCCCCACCCCTCTCTCCAGATCTTCCCGCTGATCTCACAGGCCCGCTGGCTGGTCCGGCACGGGGAGCTGGTGGAGTTGGCCCCTCTGCCCGCCGCACCGCCGGCCAAACTGAAGCTGTCCAGCAAGGCTGTGTACCTTCACCTCTTCAATGACTGCCTGCTGCTGTCCCGGAGGAAGGAGTGAGTAGGGCTTGGGGGAGATTCCATCCTTTGTCTCCTGTGGTAGAGTTGCCTCAGCTGGTCTGAGGCTGAGCTGCAGGATGGCCTGGACCTTGGAGGCTCTGCAACCAAAGCAATGAGGCAGGCTGCTCTATCAGGCAGAGGCGAGGGGTGCGCTGCGTGCAGGGGACTCGCCCCTGCTCTTGAGTCTGGGGCAAAGATGAGACACATGGCCAGGCCAAGCTCTGCCACTAGTCCTGTGACAGTGAACAGCAAGCTCTTGGCAGCTCCCCTGTGCTGGCACGCTGCACGAATGGTTCCTTTCTGTTCCGGAGATGCCTCCCTGGCAAGCAGGTTCCCTTGTCTGTCTCAAAGTCGGGGTGAATAAAGGGGCCAGGAGATGGACGGACCCCAGACCAATACCCACTGCCCTGCTACACCCCGTCTTCATCAGTATGGAGAGCACCCCACAGCTGTGATTTTGCTAGTAAGCTGGATTCAGAGAAAGAGTTTGGGAGACCATAAGACTGGAGAGGGGGTGAAAGGGAAGATATCTTTTGGAAATTGTTTTTAAATTTAGGGTGTTGTTGGTTGTTGTTGCTTTTGTTGTTGGGTAGATATTTTGAAACAGGGTTTAATATAGTCCTGGCTGTCCCAAAACTCACTCTGTAGACCAGGCTGGTCTCAGACTCAGAGATTTGCATGCCTCTCTGCCTCTGGAGTGCCAGGATTAAAGGCGTGTGCCACCACCGACCAGCTCTGGTGGTCTGTTTGTTTTGTTTCTTTCTCAAAGATTTATTTATATGTAGCTGTTTTCAGACACACCAGAAGAGGGCATCAGATCTCATTACAGATGGTTGTGAGCCACCATGTGGTTGCTGGAACTTGAACTCAGGACCTCTGTAAGAGCAGTCGGTGCTCTTAACTGCTGAGCCATCTCTCCAGCCATCTCTGGTGTTTTATTTTGTGTGTGTTGTGATGTCACAACGTGGCAGTCAAAAGACAACCACTAGGAGTCATTTCTCTTCTTCCACCATGTGGGTCTTGGTGATCGAACTCAGGTCACCAAGGTTGGTAGCAAGTGCCTTTACCCACTGAGCCACCTTGCACCAGTCAGTGAAGTGCCCTTGCACTGCCAGGCTGCCCCAGGCTGTGCTGCGTGGTGAGGATGTAGAGAGAAATGAGATTTTTCTATCCCCGGGAGCTCTAGACCTGTGGACATACCTCTTATAACCACATCAGTGGTCGCTGGTTTTTTTGTTCCTGTTTATTGTTGGATGTTTTAGTTTTGAGACAGGGTCTCACTAAGTAATTCTTGGCTAGCCTGGAGCTTACTATGTAGAGCAGGCTAGTCTAGGACTCACAGAGATCTGCCTGTCTCTACCTCCCAAGCACTCTGCTCAAAGGTGCATATGGCCAAACCTCACCTGGATTATTAGTTTTCTTTGTTTGTTGTTTATAAGGCAGGGTCTCATTCTGGAGTCCGCACCGACCTGAAACTCCCTGTGTAGTCTAGGTTTGTCTCAGACTTAACCACTCTGCCTCCTGAGTGTCGGGATTACACGCATGAGCTACCATTTGGTTGGTTTGGGTTGTTTTAATTACATGTCTGTGTGTGAATGTATGCGGAAACTCTCAGAGGCTGGAGGTGTATGGCTGCTTTGGAGCTGAAATTACAGGTGGTTGTTTTAATGGAAAGCTATGCTAAGGTAACCCATAGCCTAGACTGAAAATGAGTAAAGTTGCCAGAGGAAAAGACAGGAGCTGGGTTTGGGGTTTTGTTTGTTTTGCTTTGTTTTGTTTATTGTTTTCGTTTCGAGACAAGGTTTCTCTGTGTAGCCCTGGCTGTCCTGGGACTCATTGTTTAGACCAGATTGACCTGGAACTCAGAAATCCACCTACCTGTGTCTCCTGAGTGCTGGTATTAAAGACATGCACCACCGCTGCGTGGCTTTTTTTTTTTTTTTTTTTTCTTTAAATAAGATTTAGTTTATGTGTATAGGTGTTTTGCCTACATGTACCTCTGTGCACTCCCATGTGCATGCAATGCCCAAAGAGTCCAAAAGAGGGCACCAGATCCCCGAGAACTAGAGTTACAGACCATTATCAGTTGCCACATGGGTGCTGGGTTCTGAACCCAGGTCCCCTGAATAGCAAGAAGTGCTCTTATCCACTGAGCCGCCTCTCTAGCCCTGGAGCTGGGTTTTGAAGAATGAGTAGGAGTTTTGTATAGAGAATTTGGGAAAGATAGAAAAGTTATAGCTAAGCAAGGTGTGCCTGGGGGTTGGTGAAGCTGGGCCGTGGACTGTGGGAGAAAAGACAGTGTGTCAGGATGGGGGGGGCGCATGCCATTAGTCCCAGCACTCTAGTGGCAGAGACAGACAGAGGCCAGTCTGGTCTACATAGCAAGGTCCAGACAAAGAGGGTTACATAGTAAGATCCTGTAGATAGATAGATAGATGGATAGATAGATACATAGATACATAGATACATAGATAGATGGATAGATACATAGATACATAGATAGATAAGTAGATAGATAGATGGATAGATAGATAGATGGATAGATAGATAGATAGATAGATAGATAGATAGATAGATAGATAGATAGATAGATACGCAATGAGGACTGCATAGTGAGATACTGTTGATAGATAGGCAGGCAGACAGAAAGACAAGAGAGGGGAGTGGGGATGTTGAAGTCATGGTAGAGGCTGTTATTGTTCTGAGAGTAGGGATGGGAAGTGCAGAGGAGCCACATTCTGGTCCTGGCCAGTTTGTAGGGCAGAGTGGTGGGAGAGACCAGAGACTCTTGCCAGGTGACCATAGCGAGCCTAGTGGGGGCAGGCGCTTCAGGATAGACAGTTGCCAGGGCAGGAAAGCAAAGGAAAAAGGGACCCGCTCCGTTAGTCCAATGGTTCTCAACCTGTGGGTCACGACCCCTTTGGGATTGAACGACCTTTTCATAGGGGGTCACCTAAGAGCATCAGGAAAAACATAGATCTTTTCATTATGATTCATAACAGTAGCAAAATTACAGTTAGGAAGTAGCAGTGAAATAATTTTACGGTTGGGGTCACCACCGCATGAGGAGCTGTTGTATCAAAGGGTCGCAGCATTAGGACGGTTGAGAACCCCTACTCTAGCGTGTGTATGGGGGGAGGTGGACATGATGCAGGCCTCCTGCACAGCGCAGTGTTACAGGAGAGGAAGGGGGTCCTGTTTCTGGGCTAGATTAACAAACCCAGGGTCCGGCCCCACTTCCCTGCCTCTTCCACCGGCAGACCCAGCAGCACCAGGCTCTGACTTGATACAAGTCCCATGGGAGTCCAGGAAACAGTGTAGCAAGTGTCCTTGGGGTGGGAGTGTGGTTCCCATTGTCTTCTGCCCGCAGAAACCCAGGCCATTGGACTCAGCACAATCCTCCTGCCTTAGCCTCCTGAGCTGTTTGGATGATGTGATAGGACCCAACTGGGAAATGGCGCCCAGTGAAGCCAGGCCTAGAAGACCAAACAAGCCTTCCTTCTCCCTCCACCGGTTCGCGGGGTCCTGCGGTAGCTCAGCGGGCAGCACCCAGGCTCTGGTGACCCTTCCTGCCCCGCTGTCTGTTCTCCAGGCTCGGGAAGTTTGCCGTTTTTGTCCATGCCAACATGGCTGAGCTACAGGTTCGAGACCTCAGCCTGAAGCTCCAGGGCATCCCAGACCATGTGTTCCTGCTCAGGCTGCTGCACGGGCAGCGCGCCAGGCACCAGCTGCTGCTGAGAGCACGGACCGAGTAAGCAAACCCAGAGCAGGGGCCCTGCCGCACCCGCAGAGGCAGAGAGCGAGGCTGGGTGGGAGGCGGCGCGAGGTCGGAGCGGCTAAAGTCGCTTGCAGAAGCAGTGGGGTTTGGGGCAAAGGCCAGGTGCCTTGCTTGTAGCCAAGGATGTCTGCACCCAACCCAAGCTCTCCCAGTTCTGGTTCCCAAACCTGCTCTGGGCTACTGTAACTTGCCTCCCCGCATAGCCACACCTCCCCCTCCCTAGAAGTGAGAAACAACGGTGGATTTCAGCCTTGCGACCATCCAGCCCTCAGGAGGACAAGGAGATCAGTTGTGATGGGGAAGGTAGGACCCAGAATCTCGGTGATGGCTCTGAAGAGCACTTACAGGCTGGGCAGGATGCACGGGCCAACCCCATAGACACAGGCAAATCATCTTGCAGACTTGGAGAGACTCAGAGAGAGCAAGTGCCTAGTCCCGGTCCTCTGGGCTAGACAGAGCTGGGTCTGGAGCCCACAGCTGTCTGTCTGTCTGTCTGTGTCGGTTGCAAAGCAGATAGGCCTGGTGTATTGGGTGTGGGAGATGGGGTTGCTAAGATGATGGTGGTAACGGGTTGGAGGCTCAACTAGGATGGAGGCAGCTCCCTTGGGTGTGATACAAGGCTGTCAAGCAGGCCACATCTCGGTGGAGAGGATCTGGGCAGGCAGTGGGACGTGGGTAGCCCTGGAAGGTGTTTGAGCAGAGGCACGGGTCTGAGATAGGGAGAGAGACACATTCCTAGCAAGCATGCGCTATGGCTGAGTCTGGGGAATGGACTCATTTTATTTACAACTCATGGTAATCTAGTTAGCCAGGTTTGTTGGCTTCGGGTTTTTTCCCATCTCAGAAACTAAGGCTCAGAAAAGTTAAGTAACTTGCCCAAGGTCACACAGCCAGTTCCTGCCTGAGCTGAGAGCCAGGCCAGGTCTGGTCCCCTCCCTCCCTCCCTCCCTCCCTCCCTCCCTTCCTTTCTTCTTCCCTTTTTGAGACAAGAGTCTTGCTGTGTAGCCCAGACTGGCCTTGAATAAGTAGCAAACCTCCTGCCTCAGTTTCCCTATGTACTGGGATTACAAGTATGAGCCACCACACCCAACTCCTCATCTATCTACTGTCACCAAGCTCTGAGGGCTGGAACAGAACAGAGTCTCTGGCTTCGGCTCTGAGCCCCACTGAGGCTGAGGACCAGCCTCCTCCTCTAGACAGGCCGTCAGCGGAAGTCACTGAGAGATGGCCCTAAGGGTGGAGCCAGGTCCTCCTGCCTGGCAGAAGGCATCAGTTGCTCAGGGCCCACAGCAGCCCTGTATGGCTGGAACAAACATCCTGAGATTCTGAGGGAAGCAGGCTAGGAGAGGAGGGGAGCCAGAGTGGGCCGTGTCACGCAGAGCACTGTGGATCTTGAGGGGCCTTTGGGACTTTAGACACCCAGAGAACTGTTGGGGCATGTGGTGGGCGTTTAGGGTGTGTGGGGGAGTCTAGAGGTCAATACGAGGTGTCACCGTGAGCTGGGGTGGTCAGAGCCTCAGGTTAGGAAAGTTGTCTGCGATGGGCAAAGGAGTAACTGTCCCTGATTTTCTTTTTCCCCACTGCCTCCCACCTCCGATCTGGGGACTCCTGGACCGTCTCTCGGCTCTCAGACCGCCCCCAGGTCCAGTGTGTGAGGACTTACAAGGCCCTGCAGCCAGATGAACTCACCTTGGAGAAGACAGACATCCTGGCAGTGAAGACCAGGACCAGCGATGGTGAGAACCAGGCCTCCCCGAGAGCCCTTTTGAGGGGCAGGACGTAGTAGCTACATGACCAACCTGTCACTGGGGAAGGTTAGGCAAGTGGCGATCAACCACAGCATTTGGGAATCTGTTTAGACTAGAGGAAGGACTTCCTGCTTGAGAACGGAGAGTGATGGGGGAGAGTAGGAAATACCCTTCTCATAGAGGTGTGGCCCTTCCCGGGAGCTGATCACGTTATGGTAATGTCACCTGGCCCCAGGCTGGCATCGGACACATGCGGTGTTCTGGCCGGCCGGCAGCCCTCCCTTGCTGTGTGTTGTTCCTAGGCTGGCTGGAGGGCGTGCGCCTGGCCGACGGTGAGAAGGGATGGATACCTCAGACCCACGTGGTGGAGATCAGCAGCCTCAGCGCTCGACTGCGTAACCTCAGAGAGCACAAGAGGGTCTCCAGCGCCAGTAGCCAGCTGGGGGACCCGCCTGCCTGATGCTCTGCTGGGGCCCGACTGGGGCCCCTCGGGTGCTGATGGCTTCTGTGTGTCTGAGGGCGGCCTTCGCAGGCACTGGGGGGTGTCAGTCCTGTAAATATGCTCTGGCTGCCTCTGCTCACAGTCTGAGCTGGGGCCTTTGTACTGGCTGCCCCATCAGGAGGGCGAGGCAGCTGGCTGTTCCTGCTGTCACCCTGTCACCGAGCGAAGTGTCAGATCCAAGCAGGCTTGAATAGTAAAGTGACTCTGTGAGTTTTTGTAGTTGCCTCTTGTGACCTGTACCAAGAAAGCAACCACCGACTGGGGGGTGGGGGGGGCGGCTTGAAACTAACAAAGCACAGCTCAGAGGCCAGGCTCTCAACTCAGCCTCCTGGGCTGGGATCCAGGAGGAGGTGATGCCGGGCCCCATCAGGATCTCAGGAGAGAATCACTCTTTGCCTCTGTGTACTTTGTGGTTGCCAGTGAGCTGCACTTGCAGACAAATCCCAACCCTACTACGTGTCCTCTGTCCGCCTCCAGCTGTGAGCCTATGGCTTCACTGGGAGTCCCCCGCGTCCCCCAACCATCTCCCCATCACTGCCCTGGCAAAACCATCTACAAACATACATCTTCCCTGCTGTGTTGTTTTGTTTTGCTTATTTGTTTAAAAACCATTTTAGATGTATTTCATGTCAATGGGTGTTTGCCGGCATCTGCTTATGTGCACCCTGTGCATGTAATACCAGGGGAGGCCAGAAGAGGGCGACAGATCCCCCCTGAAATGGAGTTACAGATGGTTGTGAGCCTCCATGAGAGGGCTGGGAACCAAAACCAGGTCCCAGCCAGTGCCCTTAACCCCCAAGCCACCTCTCCGGCCCCCAACATACAGTTTAAAATATGTACCATTAGCTGGGCAGCAGTGGCGCCTACCTTTAATCCTAGCACTCAGGAGGCAGAGGCAGGTGGGTCTCTGAGCTCAAGGCCAGCCTGGTCTACAGAGTTGCAGGACACGAGGCTACACAGAAAACAAACAAAACAACAACAGAATTTAGGTTTCCTAAGTCCCTGGAATTAAGACATAAATGTGCATTGCAGATATTTTTTTTCCAGCAAAAACTGTCAGAATAGAGATACGATGGCACCAGCTTGGGTCCATGTTTCCTGTGCATGCGCTGATAGGCCTACTAAGTGTAGCTTCCGCTGGTAGGCCCTACTCAGTGTGGTAGCTTTCTGTCACAGCAACAAAATGCCTGAAATAATTTAAGAAGAAATGTGTATTCTGAGTCTCCGGAGGTTTCAGTCCAGAGTCACCTGGCCCTGGTGCTCTGAGCCAATGGGAGCCCAGTAATTCATGGTAGACATGTCTGACAGACAGAGGGAGAGGTGGGGGTCTCTGTATTCCCTCCCAGTGACCTAATAACACCTCGTGCTGTGACCCTCTAGTACCTTGGTGTCTGGGGACACTCAGATCCAAAGGGCAACAGTAGCCATGTGTGCAGTCTTGAGAGCCAGGCTGGGCAGGATTGACCCTGAAGTCCCATGGGCCACTGGAGGCACCCCTGCTGACCCAGAGGGTGAATTAGCTGTGAACAGTTGGGATAGGGTCCTCTTGGGGGCTTAGAGAAGGGGCCCAGGCATGGTGGTGCACACCCTTAATCCCCACACTAGAGAGGCAGGGGCAGGTGGATCTCTGTGAGGTCCAGAACAGCTAGGGCTTGCTCGATCTCTCTCTCTCTCTCTCTCTCTCTCTCTCTCTCTCTCTCTTTCTCTATCTCTCTCTCTCTCTCTCTCTCTCTCTCTCTCTCTCTCTCTCTCTCTCTCTCTTGCTCGATCTCTCTCTCTCTCTCTCTCTCTCCTAAAGAGAAGAAGGGGTGGCCCTGGCCGTGGGTGGCCAGGAGGAATGCTGACCAGGTTTTAGGACGATGTGGGCGAGTGTCTGTTTTCCTCCTCCTGCTTGTTCCGTGTTTGAAGGATACACTCTACCTCCCAACCCACACAGCAGTCTCTCTTCAGTTTCCTAGGGGGGTTAGGTAGGCCCACATAGTCCAGGCTGGCTCAAACTCACAGTGTAACCAAGGATGGTTCTCTTTCTCTCTAGTGTTCTTTGCACAAGTTGGTTTCTATTGATTTGTTTGGTTGGTTGGTTTTGGTTTTTTCGAGACAGGGTTTCTCTGTGTAGCTGTTCTGGAACTCAGTCTGTAGACCAGGCTGGCCTGGAGAACTCAGAAATCCGCCTGCCTCTGCCTCCCAAGTGCTGGGATTGTTTTTTAAGGCAAGGTCTCTGGCCCAAAACAGCCTCAGACTCCCTACATAGTCCAGGTTGACCTTGAACTCCTAGACCTCCTGCCTCCACCTCCCAGTGCTAGGATTACAGACCCAAGCTACCACCGCAGGTTCATGTGGTGCTGGGGATAGAACTTGGCTTTGGGTCCCATTTGACTCCAAGAGACAAATCCTCCCAAACTGAGCCGCATCCTTACCCCTGCCCCAGCCCCCCTCCGACTCGGTTTTGTGTTTAGGTTTTCATTCTTTGCATCCACCCAGAGGTGGTTCCACCTCTACTGTGCCCACGTGACCGTGAGCCGCACCTCACCCGGGTCTCACACCGCCCACACGTGACCGTGAGCTGCACCTCGCCCGGGTCTCACTCCGCCCGCGCATGTGCCCTCTCCTGTCTGTCCTCTCACTTCCCTGTCTGTCTGACTCAGCTCCTCCGTTTTTTCCTTGTTTTTCCTGGGTTTTCCTGACCTGGGCAATTTTGAGGCTTTCTGGTCGGTGTTTTGTACACGATCCTGCAATTTGGGTGTATCTGATGTTTTTCTCATGACGAAGCCGGAGTTGCTGCGGCTTTTGGCGGGAACACCACAGAGGTAAACAGAGTCCTTGGCTCATGACGTCAGGGGGCACGTGACGGCCACATAGGTCACCACTGGGCTTGTTTTTCCTTTCCATCCCACGGCGTCCCCGGCGTTTTCTGAACATTGTAGTCCAGGCTAGCCTCAAACTCAAGGCAAACCTCATCTTCCCGTCCCAAGTACTGGCATGAGAGAGGTGAGCCGCCAAGCCCCAATGATGCACACAATCTTTAAACAAATAAAAACAAAAAAAAAGCTTTAGAGAGGGTCTCAACGAAGCCCATGCGTCCCCCTCTTGAAGGCTAGGATAACAGAAAATGTCGAAAAAACATTTTGGGGGGGAATTGCTAGAGATTTTTAACTCTTCCTCCCCTGTCTGCCCCCCCCCTTTCTTTATTTTTCCTCCCTTCCTTCCTTCCTTCCTTCCTTCCTTTCTTCCTTTCTTTCTTTTCTCTTCCTTTCTTTCTTGGACTGGGGAATGAAACCCAAGCCCCACACCAGCCAGGACCAGGAGACACTCCTGGATCCCGTGTGGTTTGTGTTCGTCCACCCCAGGCTTTCACCTCATTCATTCCATCAGCCTGCCATGTCTGTCCGCGTGGACTCCTCATTCACTGGGCTGGAATCCAATATCGTAGTGTTTACACAGCGTCCTAGCAAGCTGGGTGTGGTGACCCACAGCGATTAGCCCAGCACTCCCTAGGGAAGGGGGAGGAGCCCCACTTACTACAGAGTAAGACCCTTCTGCCCCCAAAAGAGGGGGGGGAACGGTAGAAGCTGGGGAGACACCAGTGTTGGAATGACCCTGGGCAAGATTCCTGTACTGCATAAGCGGCAGGGTGGTTCCTGCAACCCAAGCACTCAGGTGAGGGCAGCGCTGAAGAAATTCATGGGTTATTTTTGTCCTTTTTTCTTTGGCCATGTTCTGATGCATGGGCCATGTGAGAGAGACCCTGATCAGGGCCTTTCTTGGGTCTGCCCTGTCCTGTGTATCCCATGCCCTCATGGCTCACACTACAGCACGCTCCAGGCTCAAGTCCTACTCAGGTAGATTCCATTAAAGAGTTGGCCTCTTTCCAAAATTTGGATAGCGGGTTTGGGAAGCAAAGAGTGTTCATTGCCGTGGAAGTGCTGCAGCCTCCAGACAGAGAGAGGAATCCAGCTATACATTACATACTTGTATTCTATTTTTTCACTTATGGGGAGGCGTGGGCAAGTGGGACCATGTCACCAGAAGAAAACTGGGAAGGCTGAGAGGATTCAGAACCCCCGGTACTCTCGTATCTGAGACCGGTAGGCATTTCATCTGCTCCCAGCCTGGTTCCTGTCCTGGAGCAGAGACCACGGCACCCCACATTAGGATCGTGACCCTAGTCATGTAGCACAGAACATGGAGTTCTCCATGCCAATGAGGTATCTAGGTGGGCCAGCCCCGAGGGTTTGGCTAACAGGCACCCCTTCTTGGACATTCCTCCCTACAAAAGGTATTTAATCTCTGGTCCACCCTGAGAAGATGGTAGGCACCCATTTTCCATGATGAACAATAAATGGTTTGGAACCAAGGACCGTCTCTTTCATCGCAGCGGGGAGAATGGAGAAGACCTTTGACTACTGAGTTGCACCACTGCTGTCTAAACCTGTAGAAGGGCACTGCACACCCAGACTCGCCACCACAGCTAAGCCAGAGTTCCCCATGCCCCTCATCCTCATCCTGCAGACCCCCAACTCCTCCGTTCCTAAACCCCTGTGACCCAGCAGAACCGGGATGCCTGGGAGTTTGGAAGCCCCCAGCCCCGGGCTCCTCATTACGGGCCCACGGACCCCTGACCCTCTCTCTCTGTTCCTGACTCTTCTGTGAGATTTCCAGCTGCAACTGAACACCTGGGGGGTTGGGAACTCCTGTCTCCTCAGACTCAGCCTGTGCTGTGTCTCACCCAGGCTGTCCCCCGCCCATCTTAGGTTATGTTCATAGCCTAATGCTTCCTCTTTTGTCTGTCTGAGCAGAGTTCACACACCCCAGTGGTAAGACGGACCACAGAACTACAGGAAGGGGCTGTGTATACCACAGTGCTTGTGTGTGTGTGTGTGTGTGTGTGTGTGTGTGTGTGTGTGAATGTCAGAGGGTAACTGCAAAAATCAAGTTCTCTTCCCTCCACATGTGGGTTCCAGGGATTGGATTTCAGTCATCATGCTTGGTGGCAAGCACCCTTACCTGCTGAGCCAACTTGTTGGCCCAAATCCATATATTTTATACCTGAATACCATGGATTCAGGAAGACACCTAGCTCCTTTAAGACTCTCTTCTTCAGGCTGGAGAGATGGTTCAGGAGTTAAGAGCACTGCCTGCTCTTCCAGAGGTCCTGAGTTCAATTCCCAGCAACCACATGGCGGCTCACAACCATCTGTAATGGGATCTGGCGCCCTCTTCTGGTTAGTCTGAAGATAGCAACAGTGTACTCGCTAGGGCTTCAGCTTTAAACAGGGTTGGCAAAGGCAGAGCGCATGCATGGTGCATGGCGTGCGACAGGGACGGCAAAGGCAGGGTATGGTGCATGTGACAGGCTGCGCTCTGGAAGATGAGACAGAGGATGGGGGTTTTCTTGTGAGAGCCTCTGAGCAGAGCTTCTCTCCCTCCAGACAGGCCAAGAATGGAGTCCTCAGCGAAGTGTGGACCAGCCCCCTGCAGTCTCTCCAGTTCTGAGTCTCACTGGACAGGGGCAGCCAAGGCTGGCATGGCAACTCACAGAGGAAAGAGAGAAGGTGTGCGTGGTGCCACATGCATCCTTGTGGCAGTGGAAGACAGAAGCAAGTCATAAGGGTCTAAAATCCTCTGAAGGAAGACCCCGGACTCAGATAGTATACAAAGACAAAGAGTGTTTAATCTGCAGAAACAGCCAGCATGTTAGGGTCACCAAGAATTGGGGAGGGTTACCATCATTACCAAATGGTATATTGTAGTTTCTTTTCTAACAGGACTGCTTAATTGCTTCTGAGATAACAGCAGACTTCTAAAAATAGGGTATATCCCAAGGAGTTACAGAAACCATTAACTGAAGATCATAAAGAAGACATACACCAGAGGACCCCAGGTGCAAAACCAGGACATAAGATAGTGACTAGGGGAATCTAAACAAGACTTCAAGGAGGGCTTAGTTACAGTCCTAAACTTCCCACGACTCTCCAAGTCAGTGACAAATGGTGAAAGTTAAGCCAGATAATTGCCCCTACTATATACGTAAGCATTCTCTGTTACAATCTCTTATTTAATTTATGATCTGAATGTGTCAACTCTCAGTGAGCTTTTACCATGTGAACACACACTCCGAGAGTCATACACTTACTGGGAACAAAGGGCAGAGATAAGTCCCCCTCCCCTTTTCTCCCAGGGACTTCAACTTAGAAGCACAATTCCTGGCTTTATGTAGCCAACCCCTGTGTCACTCTGAGGTGCTCAGGGAGGCTGCAGCTGCCAGCCTTGAAGCGGCTCAGTCAGGCAGATCAGCTGCAGACCTGCAGGAGAACAGTACCTTTCACCCAGGACAGACAGCAAACCATCCATGGCCTAGGTTTGTGAGTGGAGATAAAATGGGATATGAAAAATGGACTCCTCACAGACCTCTGTGAGTTCAAGGCCAGCCTGGTCTACAGAGTGAGTACCAGGCCAACCAAAGCTGTACGGTGAGATCTTGTTTTCAAAAAACAACGGAGAAAAAAAAAAATAGAGGCCAGAAGCTCCCTAGCATCTGGGTCACTTGGCACATCTGGACTTAGCTGGCAGAGGGTCCAGGCTACACACTGGGAGCCTGGACTGGTTGGGCATACAGTCAGGCAGCAAACAATGTTACAAAAGATCTCCAAGGGGCCATGCCTCACTCTCCCTCCTGCCTGGGCAGAATCACTGGGTTCACCTGCTTCTGCCCAGGAGGCCCTGGCCTGGCAGCTGGCCTTGGCTAAGGACCCAGGGCCCTGCCTCTGCTTGTTGCAAAAGGAGGTGCACAGGCCGCTGTCTGCAGGACAGGAGGTGGGGAGGGCACGGTGGGGGCAGAGGTCATGCACTGTCTATCCGACTGGTCTCTAGGTCTTGGCTCTCAGGAGCTGATTTGGAAGGTTCCAGTACTCATTCCTGCC
This sequence comes from Mus pahari, assembly GCF_900095145.1. NCBI lineage: Eukaryota > Metazoa > Chordata > Mammalia > Rodentia > Muridae > Mus > Mus pahari. Next base: position 92,199,899 of record NC_034595.1, read on the forward strand.
TTTGCTGGGACCTGCTTGTAGTGAGAAGTCTGGAATTTTGGTTTCCTTAAAACACACACACACACACACACACACACACACACACAAAATATAAGAATGTGGTTTTTTAGCCAGGCGTGGTGGCGCACGCCTTTAATCCCAGCACTTAGGAGGAAGAGGCAGGCAGATTTCTGAGTTCAAGGCCAGCCTGGTTTACAGAGTGAGTTCCAGGACAGCCAGGGCTACACAGAGAA
>NC_034595.1:92200282-92201404 GCF_900095145.1 Mus pahari
AAAAAAAAAAAAAAAAAAAAAAAGTGTTTTTGTTTTAATCCCAGGTGTGGAAGAGAGAGCTGCTTCAAAGGATCCACAGCAGCGGATGATGATTTGCCTCATTCTTGAGCTGGGGAGTGATTTTGCCAGCTGCAGGCAGTTTCTGTGGTTGTGTGAGGTTTGGAATTCTGGGGACTTTTCGGAGGGTAGATAAATGCTAGGGGCCGTGAGAGGCATGGTGAGTCGCCGTTGTTGTTTTGTTGTTGATCGTAGTTTGTTCAGTAGTCCTGCACAAAAAAGAAACAAGAAGAAATTGGAAATCCAGACAGAAAAGACCAAACTTGCCCCCCCAGGATCTCACACCTCTAATCAGCAGGAAGTGGTCTAACGAAAAACATTTCTGACCCCCGACTTTATTCAGGGATCTTTCCTTTCCTCTCTATTCCCTTTTCTCTCTTACCTAATGTTGGGGACAGGGGGTAAAAAGGAGGGAAAAAAGTGTAGAGTGGGTGGAAGGAGAGCCCACCAAGTGGCCCAGCTACACCTACAGCCCCGCCCACCAAGTGGCCAGACACACCCACAGCCCCGCCCACCAAGCGGGCCAGTCACGCCCACAACCCCGCCCACCAAGCGGGCCGAACACGCCCACAGCCCCACCCACCAAGTAGCCCAGACACACCTGTGGCCCTGCCCTATCCTCTGGTCCCCAAAGTTCTCCCAAGGTCAGAAGACTGTCACCTGGAGTGGGGCTGCTGGGAAAGACCCTTCCTAAGACTAGAGTTCAGCTCACACTACAGGAGGCCCCAGGTTACATCTCTGTCCCCACCCAAACAAAGAGGGTGCAGGGCATGTAAACATCATGTGATTCAGCCAGGCTTGGTGGTGCACAGCTGTAATTCCAGCCCTTGGGAGGCAGATGCAGGAAGAACTCACACTAGTGCATTTTAGGGCAGCCAAGACTACACAGACCCTACCTCAAAAATCAAAATGTGGGCTGGAGAGATGGCTCAGAGGATAAGAGCACTGACTGCTCTTCCAGAGGTCCTGAGTTCAATTCCCAGCAACCACATGGTGGCTCACAACCATCTGTAATGGAATCCAATGCCCTCTTGTGTCTGAAGAAATGTACTCATACACATAAAA
>NC_034595.1:92201686-92203101 GCF_900095145.1 Mus pahari
AAAAAAAAAAAATCAAAATGTGCCAGGCAGTGGTGGCCCACGCCTTTAATCCCAGCACTTGGGAGGCAGAGGCAGGCGAATTTCTGAGTTCGAGGCCAGCCTGGTCTACAGAGTGAGTTCCAGGACAGCCAGGGTTATACAGAGAAACCCTGTCTCGAAAAAAAAATCAAAATGTACTTCTGGATTAGAGAAACAGACACATCAGTAGTATAGGGATAATAGGAGAAAGGGGTAGATCATTGAATCTACTCTTAGACGGAGGAACATCCACAAGCCAAAGTGTTCTACATTTGCTGTGGGTTTTGTATGTTGATACAGATTAAGGGTGCACATTGTTACAGCGTACTATGCATGTATGTTTCAATTCTTGTTTAAAGGATTGTACCTAAAGTGTTTAGGATTTAGAAAAATGTTTTAAGGTCTAAAAAGACGCTTTTAGGTTGGTAATGCAAGTTATGATAGAAATCGATTTAGGTACAGAACTCTGAGCCTTCCAGGGTAGGATAGATGATAGAACACTTTCTCCAGCTGGGCAGTGGTGGCGCACGCCTTTAGTCCCAGCACTCGGGAGGCAGAGGCAGGCAGATCTCTGAGTTCGAGGCCGGTCTGGTCTACAGAGTGAGTTCCAGGACAGCCGGGGCTGTTAAACAAAGAAACTCTATCTTGAAAAACCAAAACAAAGGAAAATAACAATAAAAATGAAACCCCAGCCCATGCCCATAGCACCTGTGGCTTCTCTGAGAATCAGTAAGTCCAGTTTTTAGCCTTCATAGTCTCATCAGGCACACAGGGCCCCACGAACTGTGTTCTTTGTTGGATCCCTTCTGCCTTCCCTCTCCCTTCCTTTCTCCAGCTTTCAACCCTCCCCTTCTCTCCTTCCCTCCCTCTCTCCAGTCCTCTACCCTTCTGCCCTCTACCCACTTGTGTCTTTCTTCTCTGGGCAAGTACCTCAGCAGGTCTTGGCTCTTTTCCTGGAGGATTGACCCATACCTTCATTCCTGATGGGTCTCTGTCCTTTGTCATCCTGCTTGGATTAGGCTGTTGTAGTTTCCCATTGACTTTAATCANAGGACATGGTAGTACTAAGAGACGCCCTAAGGGATCTCCTACATTCCAGACATGATCTTGCTTACCTCCATTGTGGAGAGACAATCCAATTTTTCCATGATAATCTGGATCTATCACCCCTCCTAAACTGTTATTCCTTTCTTAGCCTGTTAGTTTAAAGGCATTAGAAGCCCAAAATGACCAGGGAGAAGTCTGAGCTTCCAGTTCAATGGAATGTTTGTTGTAGCTCCTGGTAGGAGCACTCCCCCCTCTGGAGCCAAAACTTCTAGGCCAGCAGAACCTAGAGTTATGGGGACAGGAAGCAAAAATTTTCCGAGGGTCACTAGGAGTGATAGTGAGTGGAACTA
>NC_034595.1:92203971-92205209 GCF_900095145.1 Mus pahari
GTTCCTTGGTCAGAAGCAATACTGTGTGGAATACCATGACGATAGATAAGGCATTCTGTAAGTCCACGGATGGTGGTTTTAGCAGAGGCATTCCGTGCAGGAAAGGCAAATCCGTAAACTCAGTTCTTAATCTCGGGGCTTTGTGGCTCCCCCTGCTGGGTAGACAGGGAAGTGCAGGTGCTCCAGACTGTCGGGAGAATTGGTGTCCCTGGAGGCAGTGGGGATTTTCCTGAAGAAAAGCCTGCGAGAGGGTGTGAATTGGAACGACTGCTTTGAGAACAGCTCACTGCATCTGCTGGGCTGAGCCCAAGCCTCCCCACGAGTCAGCGTCTGCCACCCTCCTTGGCACGCACCCAACAGAAAAGGGTCCGGTTGTCCCCACAGAGAAGTTGTTCACAGGACTAACCAACCACTCACTGTCAAAATAGGAAAAACCTCCATGCCTGTCGATGCTAAAGTGACAATTATGGTGTCACAGCAAAACAGAGATAAGAATAAAATGCAGCAATGCATAAGGATGTAGATGGGCCACAAGAGAACTCGGATAACAGGGAGGCATTCAGGAGTTTGAGAAACTGTTTGATCAACACCCAATGTCCTGTCTCAAAAAGAAAATACACGCCTTTAATCCCAGCACTTGGGACGCAGAGGCAGGCAGATTTCTGAGTTCGAGGCCAGCCTGGTCTACAGAGTGAGTTCCAGGACAGCAAGAGATATACAGAAAAACCCTGTCTCAAAAAAACCAATAAATAAATAAATAAATAAATAAATAAATAAATAAATAAATAAATAGGACCTGAGAGGCAGCTCCGTGGTTAAGAGCACTGGTTGCTCTTGCAGAAGCCCTGGGTTCAATTCCCAGCATCCACATGACAGCCCACAACTGTGTGTAATTCCAGTCCCAGGAGATCTGACACCTTCTTCTGGCTGCCCTGGGCACTGCATGCACATGGTACACATACATACATGCAGGCAAAAGAAAAAAACTTTTTGAAAATAAAGAAGAGAGATGGCTCAGCAGCGGTTAAGAGCACTGATCAGTGCTGGGCAGTGGTGGCGCACGCCTTTAATCCCAGCACTCAGGAGGCAGAGGCAGACGGATTGCTGAGTTCAAGATCAGCCTGGTCTACAGAGTGAGTTCCAGGACAGCCAGGACTACACAGAGAAACCCTGCCTCAAAAAACCAGAGAGAGAGAGAGAGAGAGAGAGAGAGAGAGAGAGAGAGAGAGAGAGAGAGA
>NC_034595.1:92206184-92213004 GCF_900095145.1 Mus pahari
TTTGAAGACAGGGTTTCTCTGAGTAGCCCTGGCTGTCCTGGGACTCACTCTGTAGACCAGGTCTGGAACTCAGAGATCTGCCTGCCTCTGCAGAACATGTTGAGTTTTGTTGTTGTTGTTGTTATTGTTTTTCATGTGCATTGGTGTGTATCTCGAATATATGTCTAGGGCAGGATGTCAGATCCCTTGGAGCTGGAGAGATGAACAGTGTGAGCTGCCATGTGGGTGCTGGGAATTAAAGCCAGGCCCTCTGAAAGATCGGCCAGGGCCTTAACCACAGAGCCATCTCTCCAGCTCCCAAGAAAGCATTTTAAAAGAGTGATTCTTGGTGGGTGGGAGGAGGGAAATAAAATCTGGAGTGTAAATAAATAAAAAAAAAAGATTAAATGAGAGAGAGAGAGAGAGAGAGAGAGAGAGAGAGAGAGAGAGAGAGAGAGCCGGGCTTGGTGGTGTACACCTTTAATCCAGCTGCTGGTTCGCGCCTGGTGTCTGCCTGCTGTGAGGACTGGTCTGCAGATGCTGAGTTGCTTTTGGTGTTTGCTAGGGGACTGAACCGCTGCCAAAGAAGATCAGGCTCACCCCCTAAGAACTATTGCTGAACAGGTCCACTTCCCCCATATCCTCATAGCTCTTCTCTTCCACCACCTCTACTGGGTGCTGGGCTAGAGGAACGGTTGAACCCTTATTAAAAATAGGTTACAAAAAATGTATGTGTCTTAGTCAGGGTTTCTATTCCTGCACAAACATCATGTCTAAGAAGCAAGTTGGGGAGGAAAGGGTTTATTCAGCTTATATTTCTACATTGCTGCTCATCACTGAAAGAAGTCGGGACTGGAACTCAAGCAGGTCAGGGAGCAGGAGCTGATGCAGAAGCCATGAAGGGATGTTCTTTACTGGCTTGCTTCCCCTGGCTTGCTCAGCCTGCTTTCTTATAGAATCCAAGACTACCAGTCCAGAGATGGCACCACCCACAAGGGGCCTCTCCCCCCCTTGATCACTCATTGAGAAAATGCCCCACAGCTGGATCTCATGGGAGCATTACCCCAACTAAAGTTCCTTTCTCTGTGATAACTCCAGCTGTGCCAAGTTGACACAAAATTAACCAGTACAGTATGCCTCTGCCTCCCTGCAGACCTTCCTAAATTTATCCTTACAACCCAGGCTTCAGGTGCCACCCACTTGCTTGCCTCCTGATGGTTGCTGCACACATGCCCACCCCTTTCCCCCAGCACCGCAGGTTCCCTGTTGGCTCATTTGTAGGTTCATTTACTGTCTGCCATTCTCCCTGTTGGGCTCAGGGACGTCGCTGTCTTCCAAAGCTGTGTCCCTGCATGGAGAACACATGGACCTGGGCTGTTGGGGACAGGAGTCACAGCCAAGCCTGCATAGCCCTGAGTCGGAGCCACTCACCTCTGCTCTCCGCCTCCCCTCAGCAGCAGCCTCCACTCCCCAAGGAGCTCCATGGTGGCCCTGTGGCCAGGGTGTCCTCAGGCTGTGGAGGAAGCTGTCCTACTTGGGCTGAGCTGTCCTGGTCACCAAGAGACCAGCTTGGCCACTCCTGCAGCCTTGACCTGAGTTTGAACTTGGGCTGAGCACTTACTTCCTGTTCCCAAGTGACTCTTTCCTGTTCCAATGTCCCCTTCTCAAGTGGCCTCCCCAGGTCATGTTTCATGACTCTTGGGAGAAGGAACAAAAGGAATGGGTGACATGCTGGCGGGAGGGACCCTGGTCTGACACCAGTAGGGTTTCCCTTCTGTAGGGACTGTCACAAACAGCTGGGTGGGTGGAGGAAGTGGAGCTGTGGAATTCTCACCACTGAGCATCGAGAAGAACGGGATGTACAGGCGCCTGCTTGGGCGGGGTACAGGGGGGTGACCAGGATGGCCATTGCAAGACGTTGGCTAGTGCTGCCCCTGAGCCGAGAATGGTCATTGGCAGGGCCTGGTGGCCCAGTGCTGGTATGAGAGGCAAGGCCAGGAATCTTGAGAGGCAGGGGCTCCAGGCTGGGTTACGAAACTGCTGCTGTCACATCCCCGTTGGGCCTCAGTTTCCTTACATGGTAACAGTGTGGCTGGAAGGTGGCAGTGCCGGCACCTGTGATGGTGTGTGCCTGGAATCCCAGCACCTTACAAGCTGGAGGAGGAGGATGGAGAGGTTGGGTCCAGCCTGAGCTATACATCGAGACCCTGTCTCTAATACAGTTAATAAAGCCAGGTGTGGTGGTACATGCCAGCAGCACTTGGACTGTTAAGAAGATCTGAAGTCCAAGGTCACCCTTGGCTGTCTCAAAAAGACAGAAGAGGAGGCTGGAGAGATGGCTCAGTCGTTGAGGGCAATTGCTGCTCTCCGGAAGACCTGAGTTCAGTTCCCAGCACACACATCAGATCTCCTTTGTGGGTATCTGAGCACACACGTTTTTACACACATACATATGAAATTTAAAACACACACACACAAGCAATAAATTAATAAATGAGTTGTAGCCGGGTGGTGGTGGCGTACGCCTTTAATCCCAGCACTTGGGAGGCAGAGGCAGGCGGATTTCTGGGTTCAAGGCTAGCCTGGTCTACAAAGTGAGTTCCAGGACAGCCAGGGCTATACAAAGAAATCCTGTCTCGAAAAACCAAAAATAAATAAATAAATAAATAAATAAAATAAAATGAGTTGTGCTGGTGAGAGGGCACAGCAGGTTAAAATATTCGAGCGTGGACCCCATGACCTGAGTTCAGTCCTTGGAACACACAATGAATGGAAAGGGAGGACAGACTCCTGAAAGTTACCCTCTGACTTTCACAGTTAGTTGTTCAGTGGCACGCCTGTGCCTGCATATACACACCACACACACATACACACAGTCATGCCATACACACAAGTGAGTAAGACTTAGAGGAAGTGTTGTACAAAGGGGAGGAGTCTCGTGGTCTGAGAGGCAGTGATTCTTAGAAACCACAGTCAGCCTTCCTGTTGTCAGCAGCTCAACCTCGGCGCCAGGCTCAGAGCTCTTAATCCTTCCCACACCCTGATTTCATCATCCCATTCTACAGCTAGCCGAGGCTCTGAAAGGTGACTTGCCAAGGTCCCACTTCCCTCTGATTTAACCCCGTCTGAGGGCTGAGGAGATTGCCAGGCAGTTAGGGACCCTGGCTGTCAGGCCCACCAGCTGAGTTCAATCCACAGGACCCATACGGAAGGAGACTCCCAGATTTGTCATCCACCCCCGCAGGTGCGCCACAAGGCACAAAACGATATGAAAGCGGTCCCATCCGGGTTCATCGGTATCCTGCCCTCTGCTTAAGCGCATCCTAAGATCACGGGAGGATGTATTCCACAAACTGACCTCAGCAGCCACAGTTCACAGCTCTGTAGGAGCAGCAGCTCTCGGAGGCAGCCGCCAGGGGGCAGCAGAGGCTGGGGCTGGGCTGGAGGACTGCGTGCCACACCCTGTGGTCTCCCTGTGCTGGTCGGCGGTTGGAGTCTGCCTGATGCTCAATTGTGTCATGGGGTAGGGTAGAGGCAGCTGCCGCAGGCTGGACAGGGGCTGAGAGAAGGCACAGCCTCTGGGATCAGGAGCCTGTTCAGCACTGGTCTCCGCTCCCAGTCTGGAATAAGCTTTTCTCAGAGGCTCGTGACCCGTGGCCTAGGCTGCCCGCTGCAGCAGCTTGCCCAAGTTCTTGGCAGAACAGTTGCCAACATGGACAGTGGTTTACCAAAGTATCAGGCTGTTTACCGAAGCGCCTCCTTTAGCAGAAGCCCCAGGAACCCTTTCTATTTGTATCGTCCAGATTCGACCACGCAGGAAACTAAATCTCAGAAAGGGGCTGGGACTAGTCTGAGCTCACACAGCGAATGACTCCCAGGAACCCAGGCCTACCTGATATATTGTCTCCCCAGGGAGCCCTTTGTGTGAGTGTGTGGTGTGGTCTGTGTTCTGTATTTAGGGTGTGTGTGCTGTGTATGGGAGAGTGTGTGTGAGTGTGTGTGTTGTGTATCTGAGTGTGAGTATGATGTGTGTGTGTGCTGTGTATATGTATGCTGTGTATGCTTGTGGTATATGTATGGTGTGTGTGCATGTGTGGTATGTGTATATGTATGGTGTATGTACGTGTGGTGTACAGGTAGGTGAGTGTGTATGTGTGTGTGGTGTTTATATGAGTGTGTGTGGTATGTATGCTGTGTGTGTAGTGTGTATGTGTGTGTGTTGTGTGTATGTGTGTTATGTATATGTTATGTATGCTTGTGGTATGTGTTATATGTATATATTTGGTGTATATATGGTGTGCGTGTGCATGTGTGGTGTGTATATATGTATGGTGTGTATGTTTGATGTGTGTGTATGGTGTGTGTGTGCATGAGTGTGGTGTGTGTATATATATGCTGTGTGTGTACATGTGCGTGGTGTGTGTATGTGTATGGTGTGTGGTGTGTGTATATGTATGGTGTGTGGTGTGTGTATATGTATGGTGTGTATGCGCGCGTGTGCATCTGTGTGTGCCTGTGTGTGCTGTACAGGTAGGCGAGTGTGTGGAGACCATTAATGTCCTCCCCTACCATTCACCTCATCCCCTTGATACAGGGTCTCTTACTGAGCCTGGAGGTCGAATTCCAGCCAGACTCCCTTGCCAGAGTCCCGAGTCTTCCATCTCTGCCCCTCATCTATGTGCGGTTCCAGGTTCATGCTCAGCCACACCCAGCCTTTTACATGGGTCCTGGGCACCCAGACTGGGGCCTCACGTTTGCATAGTGAGCATTCTTACCCACTGAGGCATCTCCCAGCCAAAGCCTCCTCTATAATGAGCTCACTCCTGCCTCCCCTCTTCCCTAAGCTCTCAAAGCACGCGCCTGCTGTTCTCACAACAGCTTCTTCCGAAGGCTGGCGGCTGTGATGAGGAGGACCCCGCTAGCGCTGGACGGTCCGTCGGACAGGCTGCCCAGGGCAGAGCGCCTCAGTAGCCCTTGCTGGAGAGTCCTGTGTCGCTCCAGACGGGCCACGGTGGGAATATTATACCAGGGAAATCAGCTTCCCATGCCTGCCAGTCAACTTCTCCATGCCTGTCAATCACCAGCTTCCCCACGCCTACCAGTCAGCTTCCGGGTGTCCTCCCAGCCTTGCACCGGAGCCGGAGCCGGAGCCGTTCCCACATCTGCCAGCACTGTACCCTATGCACAGCAGCCCACGGAGGCTGAGAGCCATGGGTGATGAATCCGGGGAAGCCCACACCCCACTCCTGGCTTCAATCCCTCTGCTGGCCCCCTGAATGCTTCTGTGGGACTCTGCCGGTGCCCCCCACTGGGTGTGAGGGCCAATGTAATGTGCAGCAGGCCACAGTCCCTGATCCCATTATCCTCTCTGGGGTGTGACAAATGACTGTGACTGGCCTTGCCAGGTGCCTGAGGACTGGGGTGCTCTTGAACTCCATCTCTCTTCTTGGGCCCAGCTGGGCAGTGTGAAGTCTTGGGGCGGGGGTGGGGGTGGGGTGGGGGCGGCAATCCCTTGAGGTCTTTGAACCCCTAAAGTTTGGTCCCCACTGAAGAATATAGCTCTCAAGTCCCTAAGGAGATGGCACAGGAGATCCCCTCCAGATGCCTTCTTTCCTGCCCCCTTAGGGTGGGGCCAGATGAATCTCTGCAGAAGGCACGTGGGGACAGGCCCCCAACGCTGTGCTGTGTGGCCAAGGTGGGCACGTGTGCCCCGCTGGTAGCATCATAGGTCGGAGGTGGTTCTTGGGTCTGCAGAGGAAGTGCCAAGGCACTTGGAGTGTGTGGGAAAGTGTGGAGAATTGAACTCGGGACTCTGTGTATGCAAAGCAGAAGAGGTGCCTACACCTCCTTCTCCCGGAACGGGACTCCCCGGCACGCCTCACCCCCATCACCGCTGCTGTTTTCCAGGAAAAAGCCAACGCAGTCACTGAGTTAGCACGCACAGTTGGTATCGCCCAGGCAGCCCTACAGGACAAGCCTGCTGCGTTCAGGGCCTGCCCAGGGGCTGAGGACCTGGCCTGGCCAGGTTCCCGTTACCCGCCCTGTACTACGGCTGCTCCTCACTCTTCTGGTCTCTGGTCCCACCCTGTGGCCCCAACATCACCTCATGCCCCACCCAGCTGCTCTCCAATCCCAGATGCCAGCCCTGTTGTCTCTGTCAGGCTGAGGTGTCAAATTTGGATTTGAATGCAGGACCACACGCTTCCTTGCTGTGCGGTCCTGGGTAAGTCCCTCGACGTCTCTGAGGCACAGTTGCCTTGTGGGTGAGACTTTAGCCACCGTGTGTGATGCTATGGAAAGTATCTTGAGTGTCCCGTAGGGGATTGGGCATGAGAAGGGTACTCAGGAAATGGCTCTTGCAGAATCATGGCTGGTTCCTCCCCAGGCCAACCTGTTCTCCAAGGCCCTGTGAGGAAGGAGGAAGGGAAAGCACGGGCTCCCTGCTCAGTGCTGCTGCTGGCTGTCAGTCAGCTGCCTCCGAAGCTCCCTCAGCAGGTTCTGGGCCTCCAGCTGCGGCAGAGCTAGCTTGAGTCTGGGACTTTAGCAGGAGTTGAAGTCAAGAGAATCGATCAAGCAGGGCAGTGGTGGCGCACACCTTTAATCCTAGCACTTGGGAGGCAGAGGCAGAGGCAGGCGGATTTCTGAGTTCGAGGCCAGCCTGGTCTACAGAGTGAGTTCCAGGACGGCCAGGGCTACACAGAGAAACCCTGTCTTGAAAAAAAACCAAAGAGAGAGAGAGAGAGAGAGAGAGAGAGAGAGAGAGAATATCGATCAAGAATTCATTGTTAGCCAGGTGGCGGTGGCACACCCCTTTCATCCCAGCATTCAGGAGGCAGAGGCA
>NC_034595.1:92213209-92236419 GCF_900095145.1 Mus pahari
AAAAAAAAAAAAAAAATCAATGTCATCTCAGCTACAGAACTCGAGGCCAGCTTGGTCTACGTGAGACCCTGTTGAAGAATAACGATAAAGATGGTAGGTGGGGTGGGGAGATGGGTCTGATGACACCCGCCTGTATTTTAGCTGCTGGGCATAGCAAAAATTCAGGGCTAGCCTGGACAACGTAGTGAGGCCCTGCCCCAAACTAAAAGTGAAAAGAGAGGGGAGGTGTGGAGATCAGTGGGAGCCCTGGGTTCAGCCATCTCTCCCTGCCCTTTGCTGGCTCTGGCCAAGGAGCTGGGGGCTCAGGGCCCACACCCGGGTTTCGTTCTCAGCATGTTGTCCTGACCCAGACAGCTCCTTTACTGTCTGAGGTTTGCGGGAATTAGAGAACAGTAAGAGTCACTAGCAGCTTGGTGGCACGGTTGGGGATGGGAGAATAGCCTGGGAAGCAAGAACCGGCCTGTGAACCTGGGGATTGCCCAACATGTATGACTGGTGGCCAGGGAGGAGTGTGGGCGTGGCGAGCTGAGGGAGGAAGTGAATCAGTGAAGGGTGAATGAATGAATGGAGGTGAATGTGTGAGCTGGCGCTTAAATAATGACGTCAGAGAAGGCGTTTATGGTTCTTACTAACACCCCGGATTGTCCCCGGCTCTTTAACCTGTGTGAATTTACTGAGCTGACCCAAAAGCCCTGTGAAGACTGAACCGTTACTGTCTTCATTTCAGGAATGGGAGCACAGAGAGGTTAAGTAACTGGCCCGAAGCCACACAGCTTGGAAGTGTCTCAGTGAGGACTGGACCCAGGCAGACTGGCTTTAAAGGTCTCCAAGTGGGACCATGAGGAATGGACACACACACACACACACACACACACACACACACACAGAGGGGATGGGACAATGACAGTCATTCGCCCTTATCTGTCTCATCCATTCACTGGGCTGTGGGTCTGTAGAGGATGACGTTAATAAAATTTCTTTCTGCTTGGTTAGACTTGACGCTTCAGGGCTCATCTCGGATGCTGCTTTCTCTGGGAGACCCGTGTCCAGACTCTGCAGAGAGCTTCCAAGCTTGGCTCCCTGATACTCTCCCGTCGGGGTTCCCCAGCCCTGTAGAGTACACTTCCATCTTGAGTAGGTGACCAACAAGTGCTTAATAAGCATCCCCTTAGTACTGGTCCTCCCTCCAGCTCTCTGATCCGCTGGTACTTTCTCCTCCCTCTCTCCAGCCAGGATGTTCTGAGGTTTGGAAGAGGAAGGGGAGCCATCCTCTACTGCCCCTCCACCTCCCAACGCTATGATCTGTGGAGTGGAAACTCTCCAGATACCAACTCCAGCCTTGGGCCACAGTCGGCAGGGCTGAAATTCACCGCTGCCCCGGAGAAGGGCTGGCCTGGCTCAGCAGCCAGGGGCAGCCTCTTCCTTCCCTCTCCCAATGTTTGTTTTCAAATTCCTGAGGCCTGTGTCAGCCCTACCAGGAGTGGAGTCCGCTGGCCCGGGCCTCTCTCCACTTCCTTCCTTTGCTTGCCTGACCAGGCTAGTCTGTAGGGTGGGGCACCTGGCCAAGCCTCTCCCTCTCCCTGTCCAGCAGTTAGGGCCAGAGAGCCTTGAGTTGGAGAGCTGGGGAGATGGGAGGCTCCGTGACATGGGAGAGGGACCCCCAGGGGCCCTCTGGAGACTGCATGGTAATGCCACGGTGGGAACAGTGTTTTGTGGGAACGGTGTTCTGTGGGAACAGTTCGAGCTAGCAGGGAGTTCATTGGCTGCTGGGCAGAATCCATTTTGAAGCCTGTGTGTTCTCAGCTGGGGAAGCCCTGTTTGGAGTGGGAGACTGTCGCGCCACCTCAAAGCGTGACCCAGTCAAGACCTCACAGAATTTCTTCCCAGCAGGCAATCTGTAAGCAGCTGGGTCATGGGTCTCAGAACCTACCTTTCCTGTCAGCATCACTGGGGAAGCTGGATAAACAAAGGCCCCAGGCCCTGTGTCCCAGATGGAGACTCTAGAGGTCTAAGCCAGGCCTGGGGTCTACACTTTACAGGGAGACTCTGATGTAGGATGTCCATGAAGCCCAAGAGTAACAAGTGAGGGCTTGGAAAGGCAGTCAGGTGGGGGCGTTAACGGTGCGCAGCACACTTTAACTTGGCACCGAGGCAGAAGGATCTACAGGGGCCAGCCTGGTCTACAGAGTGAGTTCCAGGACAGCCAGGGCTACCCAGAGAAAATGAGAGAGAGAGAGAGAGAGAGAGAGAGAGAGAGAGAGAGAGAGAGAGAGAGAACTATGCAGTTGAGGATGCTCTGGAATTCCTGATCATCCCCCTGTTTCATGCTCCTGAGTGCAGGGCTAACAGGTGTGTGGTATGACATCCAGTTTCTGCACCGCTGGGCATGGAATCCATAGCTTGTGTCTCCTAGGCAGGCACGCTGCCAGCTGCGCCTCACCTCAGTGCCTTAACTTTTATTTTTTTTTAGGACAAGGTCGTGCTATGTAGCTCTGGCCAGCCCCGTGAGATAATCCTCCTGCTTCTGCCTCCCGAGCTGGGATGCCAGGCCTGTACCAACACATCCAGCTTGTGTGTAAGTCCATCACAGTGAGCAAGACCGAAGGCAGCTTCTCTTTGTTTGCGGTTGGAATGCTTAACGGCCGCTGGAAGTGAGTGGCCAGTGGATTGTGCAAAAGCCAATACAGAGCACGCCCATCCACCTGGCGTTCCAGCCAGAGAGTTCTGGGACAGCACCGGTCCAGAATGCGCTACGCAAAGCCAGGGATGATTGTCCAGTTTGATCGTTGCTGTGTGGCAGCATTCAGCGAAGCACTGCAAATAAAATAAGAAATCAGCAAACAGCCCTCCTCTCTCTGACTGTCTCTCTCTGTCTCTCTCTACCTCCCTCTGTCTCTGTCTGTATGTCTCTCTCTCTTGGTGGGGGTGATCTTACTATGTAACCCTGGCTGGCTTGGCAGCAGGCTACATCACTCACTGAGCCACGCACCATTCTGGTTTGGGTCTTTACTATGGTAACGTAAACACTCTACAACTGACCATTTTAATCTTATGTTTTTGTTTTCAACCTTTGAGACAGGGTCTTGCTATGTAACCCAGGATGGTCTTGAACTGTCTCAGCCTCCTGAGAGCTAAAGCTACTGGCATGAGCTTCCGGCAGGAGCTTTGGTCCCAGGGTGTGAGCTGGTGACCTTTTGAGCTCTGGTTGGACTAGTCACCCTGATGACCAGTGGCCTCGGCTGGGGCCTTGTTCCACCAGGTAGATTCAGAGAGAACTTGGAAAGCTCCCTTGCATGACGCCATTATACAGGCAGAAAGGTTGAGGCCCAGGAAACATAAGAAGGCAGGGCAGAGCCAGAACTGAGCCAGGATTCAAGGCACAAATATCCAGATGTTGCTATCTTCCTACACACCACCTGACAGGAGCTACCCAGAGAATATGTGTGGGGTGAATGAATGAGTGAACGAATGAATGAGTGAGCAAATGAATGAGTGAGTGAATAAATGGATGAGCAAATGAATGAGTGAGCAAATGTACGAACGAATGAATGAATGAATGAGTAGTGAATGCAGTCAAATGAGCCATCTAGCTGAAGAAACAGACCCCAGAGGTTAAGTGAGGTACTTGGCAAATATTTACTCAATTGATGGCACAGTGTCACAGGGCAGGGCTTGCCCTCCTGCCCAGAGGCTCTGGACCTGTAAGCCCTTCAATCTCTACCACAAAGGGGACAGTCAGGACGCTTCCCTGCTCTGCACAGGAAATTGTCATGATGGCGTCAAAAGAGAAGCTAATTGTTAGTGAAGAGGAACTTGTGGCTTTTTCCCTCCGTTTTTTTTTAGGACCACAGGCTCAGATCTGTCACCTGGCCTGAGACCAGGGTTCAGGGCATCTGAGCTCAGACTTTCTAAGGCAGGGAACCCTTGGGGATACTGGTGGTGGCCTCCAGCCAGCGGCTGGTAAATGTTTAACACCAGGCTCTCAGGAAGAGAGGAACATGAAAGAGGAGGAAGGAAGGGAGGGAGGAGGGAGGGAGGGAGGGAGCGAAGGAGACTCCAGGCTCGGTGTGGCCAGCAGAGGTGTCCATACAGCTGCCTCACCTGCCATCCCTGTCACATTCAGAAGCCAAGCAGAGAACAGACACCAGCGGGGCTGGTGGCTGCGACCCAGGCGGCAGTGACTGCACTTCTCATACCAATCGGCCTCAACCTTGGCTAGGAGGGGGAAGTTCCTCTCTACACCCAGGCACCCCTCCCACCCCTCCCTAGCCCCTGCGAGACTCCAGGGCTTTCAGGGAGATAAACATGCGCGCGCGCGCGCACACACACACACACACACACACACACGCACACGCACACACGCGCACACACACATAGACATAGACACACACTGTTCCCCTCTCCTCCCAATGATGGCATCCAAGGTCCTTGCACACACACACACACACACACACACACACACACACACACACCCGGGTGCCTGAGTGCCTCAGGTCTGGGGGAGTTGAGGTCAGGCTAAGGGGGTGCCTCTTCACTTTGGGAGGCAGGCCTCATTCCTGCCTAGATGTTTCGGCGTTTCCTTCCACAGAAGGAGATGGGAAGGTAAAGTATTATAACGGGGAGGGTGGTATTCCACGCAGAGGCAAGCCTCACTTACAGGAAGCTGAGGTCAGGGAGGGCAGAGACTGTGTCTCAAGTCACTGGAGGACCTGTGACTCAGTTCCTCAATTGTCCATCACTCTTTCCCCTGCCTGGCAGGAGAAGCAGGGGTAGAGAGGGACAAGTGCAGTATGGTTGTCCTGGGCAAAGTGGCGCCCAGCCAAGGGCTTGGTACTTCTTTGGAGGGCCTTGTGCTAGGTGGGGGGTCCCTCAGGAAGTGGGGATGGGGGAGGCTCACCCTCTTAGGAAGTACCCAGGGATCTAAGGAGCACAGAAGAGAATCTGGCCACATGTTGCAGTAAATCTCCAACCCCTTGCAAAGAGCACACAACTCAGTTACAATATTTATAAGCTACTCGTCCTGATTGGGCAGATTTACCACTGCACTGCCCTAGTCCCAGCTATGAGAGCTCCTGCTGCTGCTGGCTTCTCTGGGCCATGTGGTTCTGCTCCACTTCTCTTCCACCTCCTCTTCCTCTGGCTCCTTGGCTGTCTCCTCTCCTTCCTCTCTTCTCCCTCTCTAAAACCGCCAGCTCCACCTTTCCCTTCCACTGCCCAATCACAGCCTCAATTAGACCAGTTAAAATGGGGAGAAGGGTCACATGAAATCACAAGAGTACAGGCTCTACTCCCGTCTGGGCAGCCCCTCTGGAGGAAGCCGCATTAGCATCAAAATACAAATGGCACCTGTGCAATCCACAACAGCCCTGAGTCTAAATTGGAGCCGCCTTCCTCTTCTGCCGGGTTTTGCCCCTCAGTCTCATGCATCCTTAGGCAGCCATGGGCTCCCTGGTATCCTCATTGCAGCATGGGAACCACCTACCACCCCAGTCACTGTGTTTGCTTAGTTCTGAGGATGAGTCTCAAGGCCCCCCCTTCCTCTGAGATAGACAAGCGCTCCTCTTTGTCTTCAAACTTATTTCCCACCTCAGAACTACATCCTAGACGCTCATGATAGACAAGAGACTTGGAGGAGAAGACTCGATTTGGAAGCAGGAGCCATGGGCCTCAGCTTCTCAGACAGACCTTCCAGAGAGGGGCAGGCCGCTCTCCTGGGGCTGAGGCCTGAGCCACACCAGAGTCTCCCAAGCTGGGCAAGTTCTTGCCTCCTAGAAGCAAGGAAGAAGGATAGTGAGGGAAGAGCTGGGCGGTGGTGGCACACGTCTTTAATCCCGGCACTCGGGAGGCAGAGGCAGACGGATTTCTGAGTTCGAGGCCAGCCTGAGCTACAGAGTGAGTTCCAGGACAGCCAGGGTTACACAGAGAAACCACCACCACCAACAACAACAACAAAAATAGTGAGAGAGACCCAGAAGGCCAGTAGAGAAGGATTTCGATAGAGAGAGAGAAAGCCAGGGACAGGGGGAGGGGAGGAATATGCTCCCACACTCTTTTGTTAAATAAGCTAGTCCTAAGGTCTCTGTCCTTGCTGGCTGGCGGTAACCCAGGAGTGTGACCTTGGGGCTCCAGTCCCCCATGTCTGGAAATGAAGTCATGGCTGACTGCCTTAACCTCCTCCACTTGGAGACCTTGTCCCCTGGTTCTGGCTCAGGACTGAGGGCTCCTGAAGAGACAGACAGACAGACAGACAGACACCCCCCACCCACCCACCCCCACACACCCTGATGCTCTCAGATGCCCCCAGGGGTGGTCTACAGATGAGCTGTTCATCACTCTTAGCTGGGAGAATCCGGACCCCAGAAAGCCCGGGGCTCAAGCCAGGCAAAAGCTGTAGCCCGAAGCCTCCGAGAGGCACGGGCTGACTGGCAGCTTTAATTTGCCGTCTGATCAGTAGGGTCTGGGCTGCCCCAGCAGGCAGGGGCCTCCCTTTCTCCCTAGGGACACAGTCCTCAGCCCTGTAATAGAGGGCCCTTAGCTAGAAGTGAGGAGGTTATGAAGGTGTTCCCAGAGGGTAGGGCAGGGGGGCAGGTTCACTCTAAGCACTCAACACACGTGCACACTCAAATGTGCACCTAAGGGCACGCGTGCATAGTGCATATTCTGCATTCAGACCCAGCCTTTGCTCTGATCTGAGTTCTACACATTGGAACCTCAGAGAATCCTCAACCTGCTGGTGGTACCCACTACCCTGTCTCCTTTTGTTGCAGTGTGTGTGTGTGTCCGTGTGTGTGTGTGTGTGTGTGTGTGTGTCCGTGTGTGTCCGTGTGTGCGTGCGTGTGTGTGTGTGTCCGTGTGTGTGTGTGTGTGTGTCCGTGTGTGTGTGTCCGTGTGTGTGTGTGTGTGTGTGTGTGTGTCTGCCACGTCCTTCTTTAGTGAACAATGAGACAGAGACTTCTCATTAAAACAGACCTGGCAGAAAAGACGATATTCTAAAGGGATGCCCATGTCTTTCAAGGTGACTATCAGGGCATTGAAACAGTGCAACCCAAATAATTAGCGACTTCATAAACTGGAATTTCCCCTGGAATCTCAAAATGGGAGAAGGGAAAGGCCTTGTGGGAGGGAATTTGCCCCCTGAAGGGAGAATCCACAAAGCTTGTCGGACCACCTTACAGAGGAGGCTGAAAGCCCAGACAACAATGGGTGGGTGGGTGGGTGTGGGACCACACCTTGACCCAGGCAGCTTAGATGTACATATCCTTGACTCTCCATTTAACCTTTAGTCTCACTTCAGAGCCGAGTTCTCTGTCCCTATTCCCAGTGTGACCACACTCAAGGAATCTTTTTCTGCTTGCTATCTATCTATCTATCTATCTATCTATCTGTCTGTCTGTCTGTCTGTCTGTCTGTCTGTCTATCTATCTATCTATCTATCTATCTATCTATCTAATCTATTTATTTATTTATTTTTGGTTTTTTGAGACAGGGTTTCTCTGTGCAGCCCTGGCTGTCCTGGAACTCACTTTTGTAGACCAGGCTGGCCTCGAACTCAGAAATCCACCTTCCTCTGCCTCCCGAGTGCTGGGATTAAAGGCGTGAGCCACCATGCCCGGTTTATTTTTCTTGTTGTTTGTTTGTCTGTTTGTTTTGTGAGACAGGTTTTCTCTGTGTGTCCTGGACTCACTTTGTAGACCAGGCTGGCCTCGAACTCACAGAGATCCATTTGCCTCTGCCTCCCAAGTGCTGGGATGAAAGGTGTGTACACTGGAGCCGGCCCACTCTCCATTTTAAATTGTCTTTAAATGGCAGGACCTGGTTTAGGATATGGTTTGAGGGCCTCAAATTTGATAATAGGATCAAGCCGCGACCCAGTTTTTTGAGATGAAATTGGAGTCAGAATTCTACTTTACTTACCTGCCCCCCCCCCCAACCTCACACCCAGGGGAGTGGAGAGCCTCCAGGGCTTGGCTCTCAACTGCAGGGACCAGAGGGGCACAGCACACCTCTCAGGCTTCCGGGAGGGGCCTCTCAGATAACAGCTGATCCTCAGGTTTTGTTCCTGCCACAAAGGCCGCCCCCCCCCCCAATCCAGGCTTAGCAATGAATGGTGAATGGAGGCTGTGATCCCCTCCCTTGGCTGGGCCCGAAGCTCCTCTAGAGGCTAGAGCCTAGATTGCTACACAGAGTCTGGCTCCATACCCTAAGGGGAAGCAAAAGCAAGCAGACCTGGGGCATTAAAGGAGGCGGCAGAGGTCTGGGGTGCACACCTGGACGGACTCGGATTTTCCAAGTAGCTGGGGTATATTCTGTCTTCTGTGCAGTTTTGGTAACACAGCTCCGGTATCTCCAATTCAGAAACTCGAACCGTCGGTGTCTGTGAGTGACGCGGGATGGCCAGCCGAGTTCAAATTTTGGATTTTTCAGAAGAAGGATGCTCGGCCTTGAAAGAGTCTAGACGAATACTCTACAATCTGAAATAGTTCTGGTCCAGAGAGTGTGGGAGATCTCCCCCATAGCACAGCAAGACAGAAACTGGATCACTGAACAGGTCCAGTCCAGAGTCAAGAGCTCTGTTCCTCAAAGAGCTGCCTCCTCTGCTCCAGAGCCACACAGAAAAGGACAAAGGCAGGCAGAGGAAGAGGAAGAAGAGGAGGGGGCACTCTTGCCAGGGGAAGAAAAGGAGGCTTTCGGGGGGGGGAGAAGATGGGTCCCCACCAGGACACAGTTCCTGGAAGAGAGGAGATGAAAACCCGGATTTCTTTACCTAAACCTCCCAATAGCCCCTGTGAAGAGGATCTGGGGTCACTATGACCTGGGGCTCAGATTTCCTTAAGACAGTAGATATAGGGGCAGGAGAGATGGCTCAGCAGTTAAGAGCACTGACTGCTCTTGCAGAGGTCCTGAGTTCAATTCCCAGCAACCACATGGTGGCTCACAACCATCTGTAATGGGATCTGATGCCCTTTTCTGGTGTGTCTGAAGACAGCGACAGTGTACTCTACTCACATACATAAAAGAAATTAAAAAAAAAAAAAAAAGACAGTAGGTATGAAGGGCAAAAGCAACCTATCCTGGAATCTAGCTGTGCTGTGCTGCCTCGGGGAGGTATAAATCCTTCTCTGGTCCAGGGTCTCAAACACTCAAGGCTCCCCTCATCCACACCTCACGGGGGGTGTGGAATCCGTAACTGAAGGTCCCCTCGCTGAAGGTTTTCATGCTAGGGCTGCTTTTCAGACAAAATCTTAGGGTCAGGCAGGCTTTGTCTAATCATGTAGACTATAAATCTCAGAGTCTCTTGACCTTCACTTTGGCCCCCTCCCCTGAGGCCAGCTTGTGCTCTGTTACTGTGTCTGGGACCCAGAGCCAACGCTGCCGCCGAGCCCAGGGACCTACTGTGAGACGCCCTCCTGCCCAGTGGCAGAGGACAGAAAGGGAGGCAGCTTACCTGCCCCCCCCCCCCAGGTCCCAGCCCTGCTGCTGTGGCAGCCCCCAGGAATGCTACTGCATTCCTGTGGCGGGGTGTGGCTGCCCACAGCTCTGTTTGCCCAAGGCCTGGCCGGGTTGCTAAGTAAGCCTTAGCTCCTGGTGCTGAGTCAGCACTCTCTGTTCCGTGCCCGTCGCTCTCTGGAAACCCAGTCACCAGTTCGGTCCTGGCAGGACGCAGGGAAGACTCTGCCTCTTGCCTTGTAGGAGGGAGGGGTGCTTTGAAACTCAAAGTGACATCAACAGCAGGGAGGGGTGGTGGAAGCTGGGGCCAGCAGAGAACTTAGTCGGGTGGAGGGGGAGTATGTGTGTAGGGCTTGCGGGGGAGGGGGTGGGGGGGGGGAGCCGCTCCGTGTGTTTCAGGAACGAAGCTGAGGATTTTGGACCCTGCGAAAGGGGACTGCTTTGCAGCGCGCATGCAGATGACCGTGACCGGCGCCGGGCTGGCTGCTGCGTCCCAGTCCCTTATCTCGTGTAATAAAACTGACTCAGTCTCTCTTACCGTCGATTTTGCATGCGGGGTAATTGAGATGTATCCCAGGACTAGCAACGAGAGCCTGGACTAGCCCCTCTCCCTCTGGTCCTCCGTTTCCTATGCTGGCTGGGGTTCACAGAAGTCTCTCTGTCCTGGAAGGAAGGAAAGAGTGTGCCTGAGGGATCCGGAGGACAGGTGACAGCCCTCACCGGCCTCTCCCCTGGGGCCGACTTTGATCCTCCAGCGGAGTCGCCGCCACAGTCGGCAACCTCAGATTCCCCTTATCTTTATAGGTAGTACCCTTGGCCTGCGGGCTCCCCACCCCAGCCTGGCATCCTGAGGGTGAGATATAGCTCCCTCCAAGAAACCAGAGTGGAGCAGAAGGCCAGAACCACACGGGGCAAGAGACAGCGGAAGTCTGGGATGTTGGCTTTCCAGGCCCTCTGGGGCTGCTGACAGTGGACCGGCTGGGTGTGGGCACTGGCTGACAGGGCGAGGCATGAGGGTCAAGAGGCCACCAGTTTCGATGGCTGGGTTTGGTGGCTTTAGTAAGAGAGGAATGGCAGAGTCATTGGGACATGGAGTGGGTGGGGCTAACTCTAAGGTGGCCAGGTACTTTTTAACCTCAGTTCTGAGGCCCCGCTGTCCCTGACTGCTCCCTCAAAACAGACAACAGTGACTTGAGTCAAGGCCACAGGTGACAGCATCTTCCATCACTGGAAGCTCCGGTCCTCTGCTGACTGGGGGAGGGGGGGTCGTTGCCCTCCCCTTGGGGAGTTCACAACCAGAGGGTGGAGGCAGGTAACACTGACATAGGCCAGGCCAGTCTGGATGGGAGGAAGTCAGGGTGAAGCCTCAGGATCCTGAGGTCAGGCCTGGAGGGAGACAGTTTCACAGGAGGGGAGTCTCCCCCAGGTGAGCCTGAGGCGTGTGTGCAGGTTATAACACAGGCAGATGCTGTGTGCAACAGTTATTAGCACTGCTCCCCGGAGACGGGGGACCAGAACTGACTGTTACTGGGCAGCAGCAGGCAGCCTTCCTCATTCCCAGCTCCACACCGCACACACATATAGGAAGGCACAGTACTTGTATTATTGTGCATGTTTGCAATCGTGCGCATGCGCGGGTACATGTGCGTGTTCATGTATGTGCAGATGCTTTTATGTACAGAGGACAGCCTGCAATGTCCCTCAGGTTTGCAGCCTTTTGTCTGAGGTAGGGTCTCTCCCTGGCCAGGAACTTGGCAAGTGGTAGGGAATAGCCCTTGTTGTCTTCTCCCCAGGGCTGGGTCGAAATGCATTCTGCCACACCTGGCTTTCCGTGTGGGTTCTAAGTATTGAATTCTGGTCCTCGTGTTTGCAAGGCAAATGTTTCTTCAACTGAACTATTTCTCCGGCCTCCACGCCCCCCATTATTACTCTCGAAGGCAAGATCTCAGGGCTGAAGAGATGTCACTGGAGTTCTCTGGAAGAACTGGGTCTTCCAGAGGACCCAGGTTCTGTTCCCAGCATCTGTAACTCTAGTTCCAGAGGGATCCAATCCCCTTTTTTAGCCTGTGAGGGCACCGGGCATACACTTGATACAAATAAATACATGCAGGTTAAACACCCATGCACATAAAAATAAAACAAATAGTTGGGCGTGGTGGCGCACACCTTTAATAATCCCAGCACTCAGGAGGCAGAGGCAGGCAGATTTCTGAATTCGAAGCCAGCCTGGTCTACAGAGTAAGTTCCAGGACAGCCTGGGCTACACAGAGAAACCCTGTCTCGAAATAACAAACCAATAAACAAACAAACAAATAAAATAAAAGACAGTGTCTTAAGTAGCCAAGAATAGCTTCCAGCTCCTGGTCCTCCTTCCTCTACCTCCCAAGCAAGCAGGGTTAAGAGAGTGTGTCTGCAGCTTTCTTTATTTTGGTTTACGAGATAGGGTCTCACTCTAGCCTAGGCTGATCTGGAACTTACTATGTAGCTCAGGCTAAACTAAAACTCACCCAATCCTTTTGCCCTCACCTGAGTGCTGGGATTACGGGCACACATCACCACGCATGCCCAGTTTGGGCAGCGCGAACCCGGGGCTTTCTGCAAGCACCCGATGGCCCACCCGAGCTACATTCCCCACCCTTAGTTGTCTGACTGAGCAAACCTTTCACCTCTCAGCGCCTGTTTGTCT
Organism: Mus pahari; assembly: GCF_900095145.1. Lineage (NCBI taxonomy): Eukaryota > Metazoa > Chordata > Mammalia > Rodentia > Muridae > Mus > Mus pahari. The sequence continues at coordinate 92,225,343 of NC_034595.1, forward strand.
GTGGAGGCTGCTGACAGCCACCTGTCTGATGCAGGCTCTGTTCCACTGCCTGTGACACTCAGATGTAGATGCCTGTGCGGGGGGGGGGGGGGGGGTCCCATACTTTCACCTGGCCCAGCCCTGCCCTCAGGGCGCCTGCGTCATGTGCCTTCCCACAGGGCCCACTCAAGTGTCTACAATGAGGAAGAACTGTGACCTGCGCTCCGAGGGAAGCCTCTGCCCCTCTGCCAGCAGCGCGCTATCTCGGGGCAGACCCCAGGTCAGCCGGATCCCACAGGGTTTAAAGGTCTTTTGTGAGCTTCGCAAGAGCTGGCTTCAAATCGGACTGTCGCCTTCGATCAGTCTCTGCCCCCCTGGAAAACGGGAGGTAAACAGTTCATCGGGATGAACTCTGAGAGAGGGTCCGTCCAGATTCAGTGTTCTGGGGGTCACCGCCTCATGCTCAACCGGAAGTGTGGCCACCGGAAGACAGAGCCTCTGTGGAGTTGCAAGAAAACATAGTCACCAGGTGACTTCAACAAAACTGTTATGTTCTAGGCCCTGAGTTGAGCATCGGAGCCTCACATTGACAGCAAAGTAAAGCCAGTCTCAATTCCTGAAGGCGCTCACCCTGTGCCAGGAATGCATCCATTGCCAGTTGTGAGTCAGTGCAAGGTACACTGGGAAATGCAGAGTGCCAGGAATGGGGCTGCCACATGCCAGGGGGTAATGTTCGTCAAGTGATTTTTTTTCCCTCCTTGACTCAACTTTTCCATCCATAAAATGGGCATGAAATGACCTCCTGGCTGGGTTGCTATCCATATTCAAGAGATATGGGCACCTAGCTGGACTCATCAGCAGGAGGGACGATGGCTGTGGGTGGTTACTATCCCGGAGAGGTGTCATCTCTGAGCCCCTTTCTTTCCTTCTAAGCCTGTGTTGGGAAGGGTCTTCGAGTATGGCCAAGGCTGTCTATTCCCACGGCCTATGTCCATGGCCTACGTCCAGCCCTGGATTCTGTCACTAGGTCTTAAGGCCAGGGCGGTTGAGGATTCCTGTATGTGCCTGTCCGTGGTAAAACAAGGCGACCCTCATCAGCCTGGCTTTGAACATGTCTGGCAACCATAGACCAGAGCAAAAGCAGGGATATATGTATAGCGTTGGGTCTGCAGAAGAGGAGATTGGGGATGGGGTCGGGGATCACAAGCCATGCCTGGTGACCTAAGACTCTCCAGGATGTGGGAGCTGGAGGTCCTTCAGAGATGTCTAGACTCTCCACCAGCTTGGAGAGCCCCACTCAGGGCCTGAAGGGTAGGGCTCACTGTGTGCAGCAGGCACGGGGGGGGGGGAGGCAAGACCATCTGGAGCCTGCCTACCCTAGCTGAGGGTCTTCAGAGCCAAAGCTGGCTGTGGGATGTAGCTCAGGAGAAGGATTCTGTGCAGCCTGTCGGCCTCAGCCTTTCTGGGGTCTCCTTTCCCACTTTGGGTGTTAAGTGAGTCTTGTACTGATATCTTCATATTATATATATATATATATATATATATATATATATATATATATATATATATATATATATATATATATATATATATATATATGAATTACTTGTATTTTATTTTGCAGACAGTCTCACTCTGTAGCCTTGACTGGAATTCACTAAGTAGAACAGGCTAGACGCAAACTCTCAGAGATCCCCATTTGTTGCTGCCTCCCTAGCCCTAGTGCTGGGGTTAAAGGCAGATGCCTAGCCCTTACTTGTTTTGTGTGCACAGCCAGCCCGCAGCCTGAGCCGTGGAGGCAGGCATGTGGGTCAGGGATAATTAGTGGGAATCAGTCCTCTACTTTTGCCATGAGGGCTCCGGGCATCGAACTTAGGAAAGCGGGCAAGTCAGCTAGCATCCGTTAGAGGACCCATCTCTCATGGGGGGGGGGGGGCCCTTACAGATGAGGAAATTGACGGTTTTTTTGTTTTTTTGTTTTTTTTTCTTGCTGGCCCTTGGTTCACTCTAGGAGTAGGTATGAAGACAAAGGATGACATTCTTGGTGCTTGGCTTGAGGTCAAGTTTCACAGTGGGACTATGATCATTGGTGGACACTGCTAGAAAAACGCCTTCCCCGACCCCGGCCCCCTACAGGTGGCAGTGGCTGAAGGCTTCCGGGAGGAGGTGACTCTCAAAGGCTTTTGGGGCAAGGGGCGGAGAGGGGCGGCAGGGGAGCGGGGACCACCCGGGGGGAGCTGGAGGAGATGTGCTGAGCGCGCCGCGGGAGCGTCCGGTGACTCCAGGTGGGTCCCACCCGCCTGGCCCTCCGCAGGGATGCTCCCGGTTTCCAAGGCGACGGGGGCAGCGACTCTGCTGGCGCGACCCCTTTTACGAGGCGCAGACGCGACCGCGCCATAAACCTCACGTGGCGACCCTCAAAGGCGACACCTGCGGGGTCGGAAGCGGGGCGGACGGAGCGCGACGGGGCGGGGCGGCTGCTTAAGACCTGTGACATCCCCTCCCCCAGCGTTAGAGAGCCATCGGGCTCTGCGCTCCGCGTGGCTCTGCTACTGGGCTCCTAGCTGTTCCTCCGTCACCGCCGCCACCCACCTACCTCCCCACCCCCCACCCCCACCCGGGCCCTGTAGCCTGACTCATCTCTCAGTAGCAAGGAGGGCTAAGGAACCGAGGGTTGCAGTGAGTGTCCTGGGGGCTCCTAGGCTTGGTCTTCCAGGGCAGGGTTGCCTGAGCCCCGTTAAACTTCTCCAATTACAATTACGGTTGTGGTTTGTTTTACTTTGGATAGACAGATCCTCATGTAGCCCAGGCTGGCTGCCAACTCTGCCAAGTAGCCAAGGCTGGCCTTGAAATTCCTCATGCTTTTGCCCCCACCTCTCCAGCGCTGGGACTATAGTCCCAAATCACCACACCAAAGTGGCCTCAAACTCACAGCGATCCTCCTGTTTCAACATCTGGGGTTCCAGGTGCGAGCCCCCACACTCCATTCCTGTGTGTTATTTTGAAGAGGCCTTTGATGGGTCTGGTGAGAAACCCGAAGAACACACAGGAAGCGCACCCACACACAGTCAACTAGCCACTCACACCCACCCCAGGAGGTTCGGAGCTCCCAAACACTTACACCTGGTCTTCAAGCAAGGCATTCTCCAGGTTCCCACCGGAGCCTTGAGAGAAGGGCAGGGCCCCCACCCTCCTGGCTCCCAATTCTCAAACTTATCACCAGGTTTGCACCTTCACAGGTTCACACACAGGCTGAGAAGTGCCCGGTGCCCAGCCAGAGCCGAGCCCCCTTCATCTGGACACACACATGTCCACGAACTCACTTGTGTGTGCCTAAGAGAAACTATCCTGAAATACTTCCCTACAGACTAAAGCTCTACAGTTACCTATGAACCAACTTAGGTCAGGGTCCCCGACTCCTCTCCTGTCCCCGTTGCCCATTTCAGTCCCATTTCCCTCCATCTGTCTGTCTCTTTCCATTAGCCAGTCTCAGGGGGACCCAGCTCACTCCTGCCCAGCCCCCTTGAGCCATCCATCCGGTGTGAGGGATGTGAATCCATCCAGTCTGTCTGTCTGCAACTACCCTGGCAGGGAATCTTCCCCCCTCACTGGGCCCCGTCCTTCATCTCAGCCACACCCACCCCAGAGGACCCCTCTCCTTTCCTCAGCAGGGCCTCTCATCACTCACCCAGACCCCCACCCACCCCTCCCTCCTCCTCCTATCTGTTTCCCTAATCTGTCAATCAGTCTGTCCGTACACCCATCCATCCACCCTTCCTTCCTTCCTTCCCCACTGGGCCTCATCTCTCTCAACAATCCCTGTGTCCCATCCATCAACCTACAGACAGCCCTGTGCTGCCAGGTAGTCTCCTCCTGGCTGCTCATCTGTTTGTCTGTCCACCCGCCCATCCATCCATCTGTCTCCAAGCCCATCCATCCATCTATCCACCAGCCCATCCATCATGCCAGCCACTTGCCAGTTCTGGTGACAGCTTCCTCAGCAAGCCCCCGGTAGGAGCATGCACACGCGAGTGTGTGTGTGTGTGTGTGTGTGTGTCTCCTTAGGTACTTTTGTAACCGCTGTCCCACTACCCACTGTGCTGAATCCACTCACGGTACCGAGGAGGCTGGAGCGGTACCAGGGAGGTGAGGGGTTATGGGGCAGGTTTGGGGGACTCTCAGAGGCTTCAAGCCCACCCCGTGGCTTCCCTGCCCTTCCATTCTTCCTGCCTCTAGGCGTCTACCCTGGCCATTGGCCTAGCTGTCAGGATTCAGGAAGCAGGTGACACCAGTCAGGTCCCATGCCAGTCTGGGGCCCCCAAGTAGGGTGTTAATGATAAAAATAAGCCGAGTTGATGTTCTTCGGACCTGCCACAGGCCCGGCATCTACCCGGTTTTCACACTTCCACGCCTGCCCCCGCAAGGGGGATAGTGAATTATTTTTGTCTCCACTTGACATGGGAGAAAGCAAGGCGGGAGTTCACTGCTTCTACCTCTTGACAGTGAATGAGGGCCAGCCATGGCTCTATCTTCCAACCAGCCCAGGGGACGCTGGTTTTTTGGGGTGGAGAAACCAGACTAGAGAGGGGGCATGGGAGACCCCCCTGTAAAGTTGAACCAGGACCCTAGTGTCAGAGGAACTTGATCTCTGCCCCAGAGGTGTGGTGCAGCTCTGAGCATATTCCTTATTGGTGTGTACCTCAGTTTCCGTGCCTGTAAAATGGAGCTACAACACATGATGAAATAACGCAATTTGGGAAAGCACCTAGACTGGAAGGCCCCAGGGTCAGAGAGGAGGACTCTGGGACTCAGGCGGGGCATTTCCTGGAGACCCCTTTGCTCCCCTTCTGTAGCACTGGGAATCCCCCACTCTCTGAAGCCTCCACCTCTGGGCTAAATGCCAGGCTTTGTACTAGGCATACCTGTGCCAAACTCACACATCTCTTAGTGGGTGAGCTACTGTTAGCCTTGTCGGTGCCCATGGGTAAAGTGTGGGGAAAGAACAAAGGGTGTGTGTGAGTGTGTGTGTGTGTGTGTGTGTAGGGACGTTACGTGAGGGTGTCACAGGTGAGCTGAACCAGATAGCAGCCCTGAAAATGGAGGAGGGGACAAGTAATCCATGTAAAGAGGACAGGAAGTGTGCCTGAGCCTGTGAGAAGCAGGGTCCCCTGATTGCTGCCTGTTTTACAAATGTCTCTTGGTGAGCCTTTTCCCTGGAACTGACAGCCTGCAGGGGAGACCTGACATGATGAGAGACAGCACAGGTTAGAAGTCTGGCCAGATTTGGACGCCCCGCCTCCTCTGTGGATCTGCCTCCTCTGTCGAAAAGACAGGACCTGGGGCTGGAGAGGCGGCTCAACAACAGAACAGGTAAAGGCAGTTGCTTCCAAGCCTGCTGACCCGAGTCCTGTCCCTGAGACCCACGTGATGGGAGGAGAACCAACTTCCACATGAGGTCCTCCGACCGCCACATGGGCTGATGGTAAACAGGCGCCACAAAAATAAATACATGTCAAAAATGAATACGAGAAGAAGCAGGCTGTGGTGGGTGGTGGCCCATGCTTTTAATCTTAGCACTCAGGGGACAGAGGCAGGCAGATCTGTAAGAGTTTGAGGCCAGCCTGGTCTACATAGCCGAGATCTAGGCCAGCGAAAGCAACATAATGAGAGACCTGTCTCCAGAAAGGAAGGAAGGAAGGAAGGAAGGAAGGAAGGAAGGAAGGAAGGAAAGAAGGAAGGAAGGAAGGGCAGCTATGACAGGTTATTTCTCCACTGCCAGTGAAATGACATTTTGGTCCCTTCCTCCCTCCTTCCCTCTTCCTCCTCTTCTTCCTCCTCCTCCTCTCACCCCCCCTTCTCTCTCTGTGCAAGTGCCCCCTTTTCTCCCTGACCCCCTCCTTTCCCCACAGCGATTTTCCTGGCTTTGGTCCTTGGGGCCTTTGAACTTGCTCACCTGAGAGCAGCTTCCCAATGAATCTGCCTTCGCTATAATCTAATGTGGTTTAAATTGGCTCATTTCGCCCTGAGAGGAGAAACACCCTATCAAGCTTGCTGTTGATTTCCTTATATTCCATACAGGTGGGGTGGAGTGGGGTGGGCTTGGGGTGGGAAGTCAGTTTTAGGGTGGGACTCGTGTTTTCATGTGTAAAATGGGGACAGACTTCCCACTTCTCACAGGTTTTGGCATAGGGTGGCACAAGGCTTCCTTGGCACACAGCTGAGTCATAATCTCATGTGAACTTCTCTTTTGCTTTGACGTCGCATGATGAAGCTGAGTCTGGTCTCCAACTTGTGGACTTGCAGCCCTGAGGAGCCACGCCTGGCTTGGCTTTACTGTTAAAAATACTTCGTTGTAGGCCCTTGAGCAAGGCCTGGGGTGGACAGGAAAGTAAGGGATCTGTGATCCAAGCCCAGATGGAGGGCCAGGAGGATGTGGACAGATGGGGGTGGGAAGGCCCAGCGGAATGAGGGGCGGGGGCTGGGGAAGGGGGCTGAGAAACGAGACTGGAGGTGGGCGGAAGGCACCCCGGTGACCCTGGGGACTGAGCGGAGGCCCCGCCCCTCCGGGAGGCCCCGCCCCGGGCCCCCGCGGGCAGGATTTGCCAAGAACCCACTTCAAAGGGTCCCAGGAAGCGCTTGCAAGCCCCAGAGGAAGCGGTGCAGCCTCTAATCCAGCTCCGGGGGTGGGGGGGGCTAGGGTGGGGGTGTAGGGGAAGCCCCACAATTACACAAGGGTTTCGTCTTGTGCCACCCCCTTAAAATCTGGGAGCCCACACGTGAGTCTCCGACCCTCGCCTCAAACAGCCTTGTGCCTGGCTCTGTGTGTGTGTGTGTGTGTGTGTGTGTGTGTGTGTTGAGCGGAGGCAGGAAGCTGGCGCTCAGCAAAGCTGTTCGTAGATCATCCCAAAGCCTCACCCGAAAACTGATCAACCAATTTCATTTTCCCCCTGCCCTTGGAATGTAAGATCTTTTGAAAAGGAGGCTCTAGTCAAAGCCTGAGTGAGGTCCACAAATATTTGCTGAACACCTACTGTATGCTGAACACCACTGGGGCGAGACAGAGGGAGTAAATTAGGCCCCTGCCCCTCAAGGATCTTCCGGCCTCGGGGAGAGAGAGTGCGATAGTTATGCCTGGCCTTGGATTTGTCCTCTAAGGACAGTTAGTTGGCCAGTCAGCCTTCAGAAGAGACCTGATCATAGAGGGAGGAATAGCTGAGATTTAAGGCACTTTGATCATAGACCCATTCCAGCTGCCCTGGAGAGTACGGAACCTTTATTTTCCTATTTTACAAACCACACAGCTAGGTCACTTGTATCCCACGCAGCAGGAGGCAGATCTGCTGAGCTACCATCTCTCCATCTTAGCATCCATTTATCCACCCATCCACCCTGCCCTGAATCCATCCATCTTACATCCATTCCTCCCTTTTTATCCATCCATCCATTCAACAAATTAAATCTGTCTTGGGTTCCCTCTGCACTTCAGGTCTCCATTCTCTGGTGTTTCATTACAATAGGTCTTCCTTGCCGAATGGGTAGGACCTGTCCAAGTAGAAAGGGCACAGCTTGGTCAGTGTGCAGGCAGGAATGTCCTTAGGTGTGTTGACTAACTCCTGTAGCCATCGCTAGAGAGACTGAAGCACAAGAATCAAGAGCTAAAGGGGTTGCTTGGAGGACTTAGCGAGACACTGTCTCAAAAATAAGAAAGAAGCTGGGTAGCGGAGGTTGGGGTGCATGTCTTTAATCCCAGAAGACAGAGGCAGGCAGATCTCAGAGCTGGAGGCCAGCCTGGTCTACAGAGAGAGTTCCAGGACATCCTGGGCTACACAGAGAAACTCTGTCTTAAAAGAAAATCAAACCACAAGCGTTTATGAAATGACTCCTGTACGCAGTCACTCTCCTCTTGGATTCAGGGATGCCGATGCGTCATATTTAACTCCTGCCTCAGGGAGAGAGTCAGGCTGGCTGGGGAGACCGTTAGAGGTTCAGGAATCTGAGAAAGAGAGTTCCTTTGGCTCAGTTGGAAATCTTCATTGTTTCAGGAGGACTCAGAAGCTTAGGAAAGGACCTGTCCCCGGAAGGCACTGAGGGACAGTCATTACAGTGACCTGGAAGTTCTGGTTGCAAACAGCAGATCTGTCATTCCAGGTGGAGGGACTGTGGGATGCCAAGGCAGGAGAAGTGTATCTGCTGGGTCCGAACTGGCTGGGATCCAGTCTTCCACCTCCCTGAGCTCACTTCTTCCCACTGCACTTGTAAGGTGGACGTCAGTGCGACAAAAATCTTAGCACCCTTCGGTCCCAGAGAGCTCCAATCGTCATCCTATTTGATTATATCTGGCTCTTGACCAAAGGCAGATGCAGATCAAAGCTGGGTAGAGAAACGGAGGCGTCGACCTTCTTGTGGGTGGTCCGCCTGTGCCCGGCCTGAAGCAGAGCCTAGCCAAGGTGGGCACCTGAGCCAGCAGGTGAGCTGGCTGGCTCTCTCTCTCTGGTTCCACCTGCCCGTCCTGGAAGGCTGGCCTGCTGTGGGAGCAACTTAGGCCCCCAGGGCTCCTTGGGGCCTTTACTGGGTAATTCCATCTGCATTACAACCCATTACGTTGCAATAAATACCACATTCCAGGGCCAATTTATGAGACTCACTAGGGAACTTTCCCCCTTAGCATCAGTCTCACCAGGAGAGGGGAAGGGTGTGCCAGAGAGTGGGTGACTAAAGCGACTGACTGCCTCCTGCCACTGCGTAAACTTCTTTCTCACCCCAGCCTCTGGTCATGATGCCTGCTGTAGACAGGCTAGAACACCCCAGCACACGTCTTGGCATATGGTCCTAGCATGGAGGCCTGACAGCAACCTGTCATGTGAGGGAGGGTAGAGTCTTTGGGATATGCATAAAGTACATACATGGCACAACGCGACACAGAAACTAGTATTTGGAGAACTGGCCAACACCCCATTCACTGACACCTTCATTCATTCAACAAAAGTTTCCTGATGGGTCCTGGAGAGATGGCTCAGCAGTTAACAGCACCGATTGCTCTTCCAGAGGTCCTGAGTTCAATTTCCAGCAGCCACATGGTGGCTCACAACCATCTGCAATGTGATCAGATGCCCTCTTCCGGTGTGCCTGAGACAGCTACAGTGTACTCATATAAATAAAATAAATAAATCTTTTAAAAAAGTTTCCTGATGAATATCTGGATGGGTACTGTCTATCTTCTATAAACCTCTCCCTCCCTCCCTCCTTTCCTCTCTCTCTCTCTCTCTCTCATATATAAAGTGTTACAGTCAACGGATGGAGCTGAATATGGTGGTGCACACCTGTAATCCTAGTACCAAGGGAGGTGGGCGTGGGGTGGGGGAGGATCAGGAATTCAAGGCTAGCCTCAGTTGGTTGGCTAGAGACCTTATCTCAACAGTCAGATCCAGGGGCTGGAGAGAGGGCTCAGTGGCTAAGAGCATTTCCTGTTCTTTGGAGAACTTGAGTTCAGTTCCAAGCACATACATCTGGTGGCCCATGACTGCCTGTAACACCAACTCTGGGGGAATCCCATGCAGTCGTCTGGCCTCAGAGGCACCCAAAAAAACACACACATACCAAGAAAAGAAATCAAAACAAAACAAAAGGAACTGACAGGAAATCTTAACAAAAACCACAAGGTCCCCAGCCTAGCGTATCCAACAGAACACTTACCCATACCATGTGTATACTACACACATGTTCCACTCATCTCGATACACGTGCACGTGCCTATCCACAGGACCTTGCTTGGCACACCACAGTCCCTGCCTCCCCAGATGTGATTTCCTCTTGCTGAACCACATGTAACCGTAATAACAGCTGAGATTTGACTCGAGGGTCTGAGTCCCAGTCTGTGCGGTTTCCATGCGCGACCTTATTTGATCTTCACAGTGGGCTTTTTCCAAGTAGGTCCCTCGTGTCCCCAGGGAGCACAGGGAGGCTCAGAGGAGCAGACCGACTTGTCCAGATTTTGACTGCTGCCCCCTCCTCCATGCTCCCCGCTGCTGGGAGGCCTGTGGCACGCTCAGGTACAGGTCCTCTCACACTGGAGCACACACTTACATACACATCAACATGTCCACACTCAATATTACACACAAGGCGCTCACGGATTCCCATACACTAACCCTTATGACCTGGCTCAGCTGCTCCCGTACTTCATCCAAACATGCTCACACATACATGTCCAGCCACTCTCCTTCTCAGAAGACATAGCCTCCTCTCTCCCATCATCCCTGATCAAAGGCTTTAATTAACCCCAACACCTGTAATTAACCCTTTCTCTCCCCCTCCAGGGGAAATGTCTGGACCCGTTTCTCAGAAACGGGCGCCAAGGCCAAGCTGGTGGGTAGGACCCCAGGAGGAGCTGGTACCAGAGTTGTATAATGTGGGCTACGATGACCAGGGACAGGGGAGTCACAGAGAGGAAGGCCAGGGACTAGGAGGTGGGCAGAAAGGTCCACAGAGAACCAAGCCTGCTACAGCTGTTCCCTTTCCACCGACCAAATGGTAACAGGGCAACAGGCAGTTGTGGGTGGCTGGACTGGCTGCCTGATTCACTTCACATCCGTTTGTTTCACTGACTCTAGACGCCAAGCGAAAAGATGAACTCAGATTTGAGGAACCTTGGCAGAGGAAGGGTGGGTAGGAGGCAGACATCCTCAGGGTATCAAAACGTAATCTCATTCTGTCATCCAGGGATCAGGGGACAAGGGTGTTCTGTTGGAATTCAGAGGTAGAGGTCAAGAGTTACCCATGAGGGTGTGTGCTGGGTCTCCAAATGGAACGGTGGTTAAAGCAGATTGGGGCCCAGCTTCAAGTCCTGTGACTTGTCCGTGACTGGTGAGTTGTGCGGTCTTTGGGTATCCTAGGGTACCGTGGAACCTTATCTTAAACTCTTCACTCTAAAGTGAAGACACCTGAATGTCTGACGTGTTCCCAGAGGCACTAACCACGGTACACAGCTTAGAAGACCTTCCTGGGTGTGGCATATCTTCTGGGGGTCTTAGGAGAAAGAGAGAGAGAGAGAGAGAAAGAGAGAGAGAGAGAGAGAGAGAGAGAGAGAGAGAGAGAGAGA